>NW_022329065.1:0-1418 GCF_002776525.5 Piliocolobus tephrosceles | reverse complement strand
TGGTGGTCAGAAACATGTATCAATCTTTTCCAGATTTCTGGCATTACATTCTATGATTTGGAGTACAGCTGATTCTTGAACAATGTGGGAGTTGGGGGCACCAAATCCCATGCAGTCAAAAATCCCCATATAACTTTTGACTCTGCAAAAACTTTACTTATAGCCTACTGTTGACCAGAAGCCTTACTGATAACATAAACAGTTTTCGTATGTTAAATGTATCATATACTGTATTCCCACAATAAAGTCAGCCAGAGCAAAGAAAATGCTATTAAGGAAATCATAAGGAAGGGAATATACATTTACTCTTCATTAAGTGGAAGAGTGGAAGCGGGTCATCGCAAAGGTCTTCATCCTTGTCTTCTTCACTTGAGTAGGCTGAGGAGTGGGAGGAAGAAGAGGAGGGGTTGGCCTTACTGTCTCGTGGTGGCAGAGGCAAAAGAAAATCTACATATACGTGGTCTCTGGCAGTTCTAACCTGTGTTGTTCCAGGATCCATTGTATTTTTTACCCAGTGGGATGAAATTAAGACAAATTAAACACAAGTAAGTCCCATTTCAAGAAGTCCAATACATAAAAATCTCCCAATAGAATACTCAAATGAAACAAATGAAAGAGACCCAAGGCTTTTTGGATCCAATTTCCTCAACACTGAAGAGGAGAATGTGGCCCTCCGAGAGGCATTCAGTTGGACTCTGTGTGTCCTGGGATTGCTGTTTCTTCATCTAGGGTCTGGGCACAGGTGTGTGTACCTGGTGAGGATTAATTGAAATGTACTCTTATGATCTGGGCTCGTTTCTTTCCTTCTTCTTCTTCTTCTTCTCCTTCTCCTTCTCCTTCTCCTTCTCCTTCTCCTTCTCCTTCTGCTTCTCCTTCTCCTTCTTCTTCTTCTTTTTTTTTTTATAGAGATGAGGTCTCACTATGTTGCCCAGGCTGGTCTCAAACTCCTGACCTCAAGTAATTGACCCATCTCGGCCCTCCAAAGTACTGGAATTACAGACATGAGCCACCACTCCTGGCCTGGGCACTTTTCTTATGTATGCTATAATTCAATATTTTTTACTCCCAGTGGGATTTTGATTGAGGAAGAGCAAGCCTTTTTTTGTTTTGTTTTGTTTTTGAGATGGAACCTCACTCTGTTGCCAAGGTTGGAGTGCAATGGCACAATCTTGGCTCACTGCAACCAACGTCCTTGCACTCGGCGTCCCAAAGTGCTGGCATTATAGGCGTGAGACCCCATGCCCGGCCTGAGCAGGGCATTTTTTAAAGGTGAGCCACTCCCTCAGGAACCACCCATTTCTGGTTCTTTCCCATGGGATTTGCTCTAGCCTCTGCTGCTCTGGCTTCCACAGCTTCTCACTCCTGGCTCCCCTCCTACCCTCCTGCTTTGTCACGTCCCCTCCAGATCCCCCAAGGAC
>NW_022329062.1:0-2139 GCF_002776525.5 Piliocolobus tephrosceles | reverse complement strand
TTTTTTCCATTGTATCTTTTTTTTCCATTGTGTTTGCTTTTTCCGTTCTATCTGTTTTTTCCATTGACGTATAAATGTCTTGATCTAACATTTTACATTCATCTACTACTACATGTTTTTTTTTTTCCACATATTTTATTATTATTTAAACCAATATTTTTTTTTCTTTATTTCTTTTTTTAACATTTAAAAATTTATTTTTATTTATATTTGTTTTATCGTTATAATAGTTTTTCTCATCATACCAACAACAATTATTATCACGAATTTGAAAAAAAAAGTAATTTATATAAACATTCCGTAGTAATTATTGTTTTTTTTTTTCTTTTTAT
Source organism: Piliocolobus tephrosceles (assembly GCF_002776525.5). Taxonomy (NCBI): domain Eukaryota; kingdom Metazoa; phylum Chordata; class Mammalia; order Primates; family Cercopithecidae; genus Piliocolobus; species Piliocolobus tephrosceles. The sequence goes on along the minus strand of NW_022329062.1, from coordinate 1,807 downwards.
TATTACTTTTATAATTAGTCATACAAATATCATTAATAATTCCAGTTGACAAGTCGAAAGGAACCTTATTTCTAATGTTACCATATTGTTCATCATTTTTATCAATCTGTTTATAATTCTCATTTTTTTTTAAAACCATTAAAAAAATAATTGTTAGTATAATCATGTATAAAATTAAAATAGTTGTAGTTGTAATATAATCTAGATAAAACACAGTTAGTTAACACATAATAATAATAATAATAATAATAATAATAATAATAATAATAATCACTTAATATATTTTTAGGATTAATATTCCACAAAAGTATAAATAATAAATTATACCTATTTTTGTCACCTCGTCTACCACTACTGCTGAAACTGCTACTACCACTACTACTATTACTACCACTACTACTATTACTACCACTACTACCACTTTTACATAAAACCTTTATAATATTAAAATTGTCAAACATAGATTTTATTGTTTCTTTCTTATCTTTTGTATAATCAACAAAATATGTAAACCCCAAACCATTTTCAACATTTTTTAAAATTTCTTTTTTTTTTTACTTGTTTAAATGTTATTCCCTTTTTAACTTTTCTAAATATATTATTTTTTTTTGTACAACAGTCAGTGTTTTTATTTTTCCTATTTTTTATACTTCTTTTTTTTTTTAAAAAAAAGAGCTACATCTTTTTTAATAATAAATGGTAAATTATATAAAATTTGTTTCATAAAAAAAAGGTTACTACTGTTACTGACATTATTACTGTTATAAATATTATAATTCTTACGACATCTTTCTAAAAGTAAATTGTAATAATAAATATATAAACGATTTTTTTCCTCTCCAAGACCAATTCTTATAATACCGTGTATATTTTGAATAATAATTGTTACTGTTATATTCTTTACATATTAAATCCATATATTGAGATTTTTTTGTTATGGACTATATTATTTTTGTTACTTGTGTTATTATTATCAATACAAAAAAATATTATCACTTATTATTTGTTTGTTTGTTTTTTTTTCTTTTTTTTTATTTCTTATAGATTCTATAAACTCATATGTATCAGTATGTAACGATTTGTCATTTTTTTTTATAAGTAACTTTTGTTGAATATTTGAAAAAATATCAACTTTCATAATACTACTATTAATATTTTCTATATTTAAAACGATTAATGAGTTTTCATTTTTTTTCAATAGTGATATTAATTAATTTAGACAATGCATCGTAATATGTGTTGTTAATTAAAGTTGTTTTACTTGTATTATGTCTATTAATTTTTGTACAAACATATAAAAAATAAATAAAAAAGTTTGAAATGTATGATATAATTAACATTATATTTGTATCATTTGTGCTAGTACCAACAGAAGTATCATTTTCTACCCCCCAAAAAAATTCTAGAATATTAACATTTGTGTTATGTTTACCATCTTTTAATATATTTAAAAATAAATTATGAATAGTTAAAAAATTAAAAAAATACTCCATACAAAAACTGTAATGTATCTTTGTAATTTTATTATTGCTTAAAATGGAATGATAAAAAAAAAGGAGAAGGATTTATAAGATAAGGGATGTGATCAGTTTTTACAATACTGGATGAAATATTAGTAATAAGACCACTTTTAGCACTTTTACTGATATTATTCCAATAATTAGTGTAACCTTTCGTATTATACAATACATCTTTATTACTAAACAAATTGTTTATTACATTTTTTGTTAAAATAAATTCTGATCGGTCATTACTTTTTTTTCCATCATTTCCTTTTCCATCATTTCCTTTTCCATCATTTCCTTTT
>NW_022329061.1:0-2129 GCF_002776525.5 Piliocolobus tephrosceles | reverse complement strand
TTTTTTCCATTGTATCTTTTTTTTCCATTGTGTTTGCTTTTTCCGTTCTATCTGTTTTTTCCATTGACGTATAAATGTCTTGATCTAACATTTTACATTCATCTACTACTACATGTTTTTTTTTTCCACATATTTTATTATTATTTAAACCAATATTTTTTTTTTCTTTATTTCTTTTTTTAACATTTAAAAATTTATTTTTATTTATATTTGTTTTATCGTTATAATAGTTTTTCTCATCATACCAACAACAATTATTATCACGAATTTGAAAAAAAAGTAATTTATATAAACATTCCGTAGTAATTATTGTTTTTTTTTTCTTTTTATTATTACTTTTATAATTAGTCATACAAATATCATTAATAATTCCAGTTGACAAGTCGAAAGGAACCTTATTTCTAATGTTACCATATTGTTCATCATTTTTATCAATCTGTTTATAATTCTCATTTTTTTTAAAACCATTAAAAAAATAATTGTTAGTATAATCATGTATAAAATTAAAATAGTTGTAGTTGTAATATAATCTAGATAAAACACAGTTAGTTAACACATAATAATAATAATAATAATAATAATAATAATAATAATAATAATCACTTAATATATTTTTAGGATTAATATTCCACAAAAGTATAAATAATAAATTATACCTATTTTTGTCACCTCGTCTACCACTACTGCTGAAACTGCTACTACCACTACTACTATTACTACCACTACTACTATTACTACCACTACTACCACTTTTACATAAAACCTTTATAATATTAAAATTGTCAAACATAGATTTTATTGTTTCTTTCTTATCTTTTGTATAATCAACAAAATATGTAAACCCCAAACCATTTTCAACATTTTTTAAAATTTCTTTTTTTTTTACTTGTTTAAATGTTATTCCCTTTTTAACTTTTCTAAATATATTATTTTTTTTTGTACAACAGTCAGTGTTTTTATTTTTCCTATTTTTTATACTTCTTTTTTTTTTAAAAAAAAGAGCTACATCTTTTTTAATAATAAATGGTAAATTATATAAAATTTGTTTCATAAAAAAAAGGTTACTACTGTTACTGACATTATTACTGTTATAAATATTATAATTCTTACGACATCTTTCTAAAAGTAAATTGTAATAATAAATATATAAACGATTTTTTCCTCTCCAAGACCAATTCTTATAATACCGTGTATATTTTGAATAATAATTGTTACTGTTATATTCTTTACATATTAAATCCATATATTGAGATTTTTTGTTATGGACTATATTATTTTTGTTACTTGTGTTATTATTATCAATACAAAAAATATTATCACTTATTATTTGTTTGTTTGTTTTTTTTTCTTTTTTTTTATTTCTTATAGATTCTATAAACTCATATGTATCAGTATGTAACGATTTGTCATTTTTTTTTATAAGTAACTTTTGTTGAATATTTGAAAAAATATCAACTTTCATAATACTACTATTAATATTTTCTATATTTAAAACGATTAATGAGTTTTCATTTTTTTCAATAGTGATATTAATTAATTTAGACAATGCATCGTAATATGTGTTGTTAATTAAAGTTGTTTTACTTGTATTATGTCTATTAATTTTTGTACAAACATATAAAAAATAAATAAAAAAGTTTGAAATGTATGATATAATTAACATTATATTTGTATCATTTGTGCTAGTACCAACAGAAGTATCATTTTCTACCCCCCAAAAAAATTCTAGAATATTAACATTTGTGTTATGTTTACCATCTTTTAATATATTTAAAAATAAATTATGAATAGTTAAAAAATTAAAAAAATACTCCATACAAAAACTGTAATGTATCTTTGTAATTTTATTATTGCTTAAAATGGAATGATAAAAAAAAGGAGAAGGATTTATAAGATAAGGGATGTGATCAGTTTTTACAATACTGGATGAAATATTAGTAATAAGACCACTTTTAGCACTTTTACTGATATTATTCCAATAATTAGTGTAACCTTTCGTATTATACAATACATCTTTATTACTAAACAAATTGTTTATTACATTTTTTGTTAAAATAAATTCTGATCGGTCATTACTTTTTTTTCCATCATTTCCTTTTCCATCATTTCCTTTTCCATCATTTCCTTTT
>NW_022329059.1:0-2139 GCF_002776525.5 Piliocolobus tephrosceles | reverse complement strand
AAAAGGAAATGATGGAAAAGGAAATGATGGAAAAGGAAATGATGGAAAAAAAAGTAATGACCGATCAGAATTTATTTTAACAAAAAATGTAATAAACAATTTGTTTAGTAATAAAGATGTATTGTATAATACGAAAGGTTACACTAATTATTGGAATAATATCAGTAAAAGTGCTAAAAGTGGTCTTATTACTAATATTTCATCCAGTATTGTAAAAACTGATCACATCCCTTATCTTATAAATCCTTCTCCTTTTTTTTTATCATTCCATTTTAAGCAATAATAAAATTACAAAGATACATTACAGTTTTTGTATGGAGTATTTTTTTAATTTTTTAACTATTCATAATTTATTTTTAAATATATTAAAAGATGGTAAACATAACACAAATGTTAATATTCTAGAATTTTTTTGGGGGGTAGAAAATGATACTTCTGTTGGTACTAGCACAAATGATACAAATATAATGTTAATTATATCATACATTTCAAACTTTTTTATTTATTTTTTATATGTTTGTACAAAAATTAATAGACATAATACAAGTAAAACAACTTTAATTAACAACACATATTACGATGCATTGTCTAAATTAATTAATATCACTATTGAAAAAAAATGAAAACTCATTAATCGTTTTAAATATAGAAAATATTAATAGTAGTATTATGAAAGTTGATATTTTTTCAAATATTCAACAAAAGTTACTTATAAAAAAAAATGACAAATCGTTACATACTGATACATATGAGTTTATAGAATCTATAAGAAATAAAAAAAAAGAAAAAAAAACAAACAAACAAATAATAAGTGATAATATTTTTTTGTATTGATAATAATAACACAAGTAACAAAAATAATATAGTCCATAACAAAAAAATCTCAATATATGGATTTAATATGTAAAGAATATAACAGTAACAATTATTATTCAAAATATACACGGTATTATAAGAATTGGTCTTGGAGAGGAAAAAAATCGTTTATATATTTATTATTACAATTTACTTTTAGAAAGATGTCGTAAGAATTATAATATTTATAACAGTAATAATGTCAGTAACAGTAGTAACCTTTTTTTTATGAAACAAATTTTATATAATTTACCATTTATTATTAAAAAAGATGTAGCTCTTTTTTTTAAAAAAAAAAAGAAGTATAAAAAATAGGAAAAATAAAAACACTGACTGTTGTACAAAAAAAAATAATATATTTAGAAAAGTTAAAAAGGGAATAACATTTAAACAAGTAAAAAAAAAAAGAAATTTTAAAAAATGTTGAAAATGGTTTGGGGTTTACATATTTTGTTGATTATACAAAAGATAAGAAAGAAACAATAAAATCTATGTTTGACAATTTTAATATTATAAAGGTTTTATGTAAAAGTGGTAGTAGTGGTAGTAATAGTAGTAGTGGTAGTAATAGTAGTAGTGGTAGTAGCAGTTTCAGCAGTAGTGGTAGACGAGGTGACAAAAATAGGTATAATTTATTATTTATACTTTTGTGGAATATTAATCCTAAAAATATATTAAGTGATTATTATTATTATTATTATTATTATTATTATTATTATTATTATGTGTTAACTAACTGTGTTTTATCTAGATTATATTACAACTACAACTATTTTAATTTTATACATGATTATACTAACAATTATTTTTTTAATGGTTTTAAAAAAAAATGAGAATTATAAACAGATTGATAAAAATGATGAACAATATGGTAACATTAGAAATAAGGTTCCTTTCGACTTGTCAACTGGAATTATTAATGATATTTGTATGACTAATTATAAAAGTAATAATAAAAAGAAAAAAAAAAACAATAATTACTACGGAATGTTTATATAAATTACTTTTTTTTTCAAATTCGTGATAATAATTGTTGTTGGTATGATGAGAAAAACTATTATAACGATAAAACAAATATAAATAAAAATAAATTTTTAAATGTTAAAAAAAGAAATAAAGAAAAAAAAATATTGGTTTAAATAATAATAAAATATGTGGAAAAAAAAAAACATGTAGTAGTAGATGAATGTAAAATGTTAGATCAAGACATTTATACGTCAATGGAAAAAACAGATAGAACGGAAAAAGCAAACACAATGGAAAAAAAAGATACAATGGAAAAAA
>NW_022329058.1:0-2129 GCF_002776525.5 Piliocolobus tephrosceles | reverse complement strand
AAAAGGAAATGATGGAAAAGGAAATGATGGAAAAGGAAATGATGGAAAAAAAAGTAATGACCGATCAGAATTTATTTTAACAAAAAATGTAATAAACAATTTGTTTAGTAATAAAGATGTATTGTATAATACGAAAGGTTACACTAATTATTGGAATAATATCAGTAAAAGTGCTAAAAGTGGTCTTATTACTAATATTTCATCCAGTATTGTAAAAACTGATCACATCCCTTATCTTATAAATCCTTCTCCTTTTTTTTATCATTCCATTTTAAGCAATAATAAAATTACAAAGATACATTACAGTTTTTGTATGGAGTATTTTTTTAATTTTTTAACTATTCATAATTTATTTTTAAATATATTAAAAGATGGTAAACATAACACAAATGTTAATATTCTAGAATTTTTTTGGGGGGTAGAAAATGATACTTCTGTTGGTACTAGCACAAATGATACAAATATAATGTTAATTATATCATACATTTCAAACTTTTTTATTTATTTTTTATATGTTTGTACAAAAATTAATAGACATAATACAAGTAAAACAACTTTAATTAACAACACATATTACGATGCATTGTCTAAATTAATTAATATCACTATTGAAAAAAATGAAAACTCATTAATCGTTTTAAATATAGAAAATATTAATAGTAGTATTATGAAAGTTGATATTTTTTCAAATATTCAACAAAAGTTACTTATAAAAAAAAATGACAAATCGTTACATACTGATACATATGAGTTTATAGAATCTATAAGAAATAAAAAAAAAGAAAAAAAAACAAACAAACAAATAATAAGTGATAATATTTTTTGTATTGATAATAATAACACAAGTAACAAAAATAATATAGTCCATAACAAAAAATCTCAATATATGGATTTAATATGTAAAGAATATAACAGTAACAATTATTATTCAAAATATACACGGTATTATAAGAATTGGTCTTGGAGAGGAAAAAATCGTTTATATATTTATTATTACAATTTACTTTTAGAAAGATGTCGTAAGAATTATAATATTTATAACAGTAATAATGTCAGTAACAGTAGTAACCTTTTTTTTATGAAACAAATTTTATATAATTTACCATTTATTATTAAAAAAGATGTAGCTCTTTTTTTTAAAAAAAAAAGAAGTATAAAAAATAGGAAAAATAAAAACACTGACTGTTGTACAAAAAAAAATAATATATTTAGAAAAGTTAAAAAGGGAATAACATTTAAACAAGTAAAAAAAAAAGAAATTTTAAAAAATGTTGAAAATGGTTTGGGGTTTACATATTTTGTTGATTATACAAAAGATAAGAAAGAAACAATAAAATCTATGTTTGACAATTTTAATATTATAAAGGTTTTATGTAAAAGTGGTAGTAGTGGTAGTAATAGTAGTAGTGGTAGTAATAGTAGTAGTGGTAGTAGCAGTTTCAGCAGTAGTGGTAGACGAGGTGACAAAAATAGGTATAATTTATTATTTATACTTTTGTGGAATATTAATCCTAAAAATATATTAAGTGATTATTATTATTATTATTATTATTATTATTATTATTATTATTATGTGTTAACTAACTGTGTTTTATCTAGATTATATTACAACTACAACTATTTTAATTTTATACATGATTATACTAACAATTATTTTTTTAATGGTTTTAAAAAAAATGAGAATTATAAACAGATTGATAAAAATGATGAACAATATGGTAACATTAGAAATAAGGTTCCTTTCGACTTGTCAACTGGAATTATTAATGATATTTGTATGACTAATTATAAAAGTAATAATAAAAAGAAAAAAAAAACAATAATTACTACGGAATGTTTATATAAATTACTTTTTTTTCAAATTCGTGATAATAATTGTTGTTGGTATGATGAGAAAAACTATTATAACGATAAAACAAATATAAATAAAAATAAATTTTTAAATGTTAAAAAAAGAAATAAAGAAAAAAAAAATATTGGTTTAAATAATAATAAAATATGTGGAAAAAAAAAACATGTAGTAGTAGATGAATGTAAAATGTTAGATCAAGACATTTATACGTCAATGGAAAAAACAGATAGAACGGAAAAAGCAAACACAATGGAAAAAAAAGATACAATGGAAAAAA
>NW_022329054.1:0-1024 GCF_002776525.5 Piliocolobus tephrosceles | reverse complement strand
AAGACAGGGCACTTAGAAACTGCAATGTCAAGAAATTATGCTTCATTCAAGCATGGGAATGTTATTTACATGGACCTTCATTACTTCATTTTTTACATGGGAATGTAAATAATTGAAGAGATTGTTAAAGACTAAATCATGCACATTCTATAACTTTGTAAAATATTAATGATAACTGAAACACAAATTTTGATGGTCCCCAAAAATGCTAAAATATAAAACAGTACTGGCCAATTAAAAATAGAAAACAATCCTAATGAAGCTCCCCAACAGACACATTAAAACTTCTCTGTACATTAAACATTTGGGATTTCAAAGGAAAACCCAGATTCATTCCATTCTTAATACGGCATTTAAAAAAAAATCTTAGGTAATACAGTATTTCATTTAAAATTTACAAAATTCCATTACATTCATGATTTCATCTGATCGTCAAAACAATCTCCTGAGTTAGGCAGAACAGGTATTACTAACAACTAACTCCATTTTACAGGTAAGGGAACTGAAGTTCACAAAGTACTTGGACTTAACAAAAGCTTTAATAGGGCCACATATCAAAACCAAATCCTCTGCTCAAAAGAACTAGAATAAGTTATCTTTTACATATTATTCATACTTATATCCTGTCAACATCCAAAAATGTTTTGAAGTAGCCTGCAATAATAGACACCTATCCAATAAAAACATTAAAATGAAAAACAGGTGGGAAAAAAAAACAGCAGGTGACATGGGAGACAGAAAAAAGGTAGATACCAAAGACTGAGACTTAGAATCTAAGAAAACTTCATCTCTGACCTTCCAGTTCCAGGGAGATAATAATAAAGGAAACAAGATGGTTTAAAGACTCATAAACTGACAAAAGAGAGGTTGCATCAGTTCTTAACTATGAAACACTCCTGGCAGCCACAGCAAATCTCTAGGACAACATACCAATGGCAACAAAGCAAGAGTATACTTCAGTGATAGAGTGAATTAATTTCCCTGTTTGGGACCCAGGCCAGGGCTAGAGAAAAGAACTCTGAAA
>NW_022329053.1:573-2286 GCF_002776525.5 Piliocolobus tephrosceles | reverse complement strand
TAGTATTATTATAACTAGCTATAGTATTATTATAACTAGCTATAGTATTATTATAACTAGCTGTAGTATTATTATAATTAGCTATAGTATTATTATAACTAGCTGTAGTATTATTATAACAACTATCTATTAGGTTGTTATAACTATCTATCAGGTTATTATAACTAGCTACGGTATTGTCAGTATTACCATTATATATGTTGCTACTAATGACACTATCGTTTTCTTTAATAATAAGATTAGTACTAACATTATTTAAATTTAATGTATTAAAATTACTTATTTCGTCAGAATATGAATAAACTAAATTATTTTTTATTGTATCTTCACATAACATTTCTTTAATTCTTCTTTCTTTATAACAACATAATGGATTAAATGATGCTGTATAAAACTTTGTTATTGAATCTGAATTATATTTTAAATTTTCTTCTATTTTATCATAGCTATTAATTTTATATAATTTCGATGAAAGTTCATTTTTATATTTTTTTTTTATTTCTGTATTACTATTCTTATTTGTATCTTTACTTTTGTTTATGTCTGTATAATACATATTCATTTCGTTAATTATTACCGATTCGTTTTTATTAGTTTTATTGATGGGGTTAATATATTGTAATTCTTTTATTGTGTCTAAAGTATTATTATTACTATTACCACTATTATTATCATTACTATTATTATTATTATTATTATTATCATTACTATTATTATTATTATCATTACTATTATTATTATTATTATTACTATTACCACTATTATTATTACCACTATTATTATTATTATCATTACTATTATTATTATTATTATTATTATTACCACTATTATTATTACCACTATTATCATTATTATTATTATTATATATATATTTTTTATAAACAGTTGCATAGTCGTTTATATATTTATCGAAGTCACTTTTGTTATAGTAGTATGAGTTTATATTACCATTATTGTCATACGAATAATTTAAATATTTATCATTAATTTCTTTATTATTGTTAACATTATTGTACATATCTATAAGTTCAAAGTTACTAGTATCATTATTATTATACAAAATTTCATTATTTTCTTTATAAGTTATAACCGGATTAAACAGATAATTGTAATTTAATAGGTTACTATTAGTATAAGTAAATATTTTATTTACTTTTTTGTATCATGTTGTTAAAACTGTTGTTATGGTTACATATAGGTTTATAATGTTTTTTATTTAAAAGTGAATTGTTACTACTGACATTGGTACTGGCACTAGCACTAGCACTAGCACTGGCACTGGCACTGGCACTGGCACTGGCACTAACACTAGCACTAGCACTAACATTAGTATTAGTATTAGCAATAGAACTAGCACTAACATTAGTATTAGTATTAGCAATAGAACTAATACACACATCCTTATGTGCATCTCTATTTATATTATTAAGCAAAATGGAATTAAGAGAAAAAGATGATTTGCTTAAGTCGTTTACAATACATAAGTAATTTTGCAATTGTTTTCGATAAATGTTTCTTTTTTTTTTTTTCTTTTTTAAATTAAAACTTTTATATAAAAATAATGTGTTTTCATAAAATGTTTTATTTATATTATTTAATGTTTTTTTTTTCATTTTTATATTTGTATATTTTGTTTATTATTTTGTTTGTTAATATATTTTTTTTTATGAGTGTTTTATTTTGATTTTTTTTTTTTTTTTTTTTTCCCCCTTT
>NW_022329053.1:0-473 GCF_002776525.5 Piliocolobus tephrosceles | reverse complement strand
TTTTTTTTTTTTTTTTTTTTTTTTTTTTTTTTTTTCCCCCTTTATTTATAATATCTTCTGTTTTGTTATTTTTGGTATTATTTTTTTTGTTATTTTTATAAAAATCAATTTTATTTTTGTCATTTTTTTGCAATGTTAATTTTATTTTCTGTTTCACTTGTACAGCTAACTTGATTATTCATTCTGTTGTTATTCTGTATATTACGTCTATATGTTTTAAATTTATGTGTACTATTATTATTACTACTCGAACCACTACTGTTTTCTTCAAACACAATTTTAAAATCTTCATTTTCACTAGAATATTGTATATTTTCAAAAAAGTTTTGAATTTTTTTTTTATTCATTTGTTCATTTTTCCAATTATCACTTTTCCCATTATTACTTTTCCAATCATCAGTGTTATAATACATATGTTCTTTCTCTATTGTATTTGCTTTTTCCATTGTATTTGCTTTTTCCATTGTATTTGC
>NW_022329052.1:572-2283 GCF_002776525.5 Piliocolobus tephrosceles | reverse complement strand
TAGTATTATTATAACTAGCTATAGTATTATTATAACTAGCTATAGTATTATTATAACTAGCTGTAGTATTATTATAATTAGCTATAGTATTATTATAACTAGCTGTAGTATTATTATAACAACTATCTATTAGGTTGTTATAACTATCTATCAGGTTATTATAACTAGCTACGGTATTGTCAGTATTACCATTATATATGTTGCTACTAATGACACTATCGTTTTCTTTAATAATAAGATTAGTACTAACATTATTTAAATTTAATGTATTAAAATTACTTATTTCGTCAGAATATGAATAAACTAAATTATTTTTTATTGTATCTTCACATAACATTTCTTTAATTCTTCTTTCTTTATAACAACATAATGGATTAAATGATGCTGTATAAAACTTTGTTATTGAATCTGAATTATATTTTAAATTTTCTTCTATTTTATCATAGCTATTAATTTTATATAATTTCGATGAAAGTTCATTTTTATATTTTTTTTTTATTTCTGTATTACTATTCTTATTTGTATCTTTACTTTTGTTTATGTCTGTATAATACATATTCATTTCGTTAATTATTACCGATTCGTTTTTATTAGTTTTATTGATGGGGTTAATATATTGTAATTCTTTTATTGTGTCTAAAGTATTATTATTACTATTACCACTATTATTATCATTACTATTATTATTATTATTATTATTATCATTACTATTATTATTATTATCATTACTATTATTATTATTATTATTACTATTACCACTATTATTATTACCACTATTATTATTATTATCATTACTATTATTATTATTATTATTATTATTACCACTATTATTATTACCACTATTATCATTATTATTATTATTATATATATATTTTTTATAAACAGTTGCATAGTCGTTTATATATTTATCGAAGTCACTTTTGTTATAGTAGTATGAGTTTATATTACCATTATTGTCATACGAATAATTTAAATATTTATCATTAATTTCTTTATTATTGTTAACATTATTGTACATATCTATAAGTTCAAAGTTACTAGTATCATTATTATTATACAAAATTTCATTATTTTCTTTATAAGTTATAACCGGATTAAACAGATAATTGTAATTTAATAGGTTACTATTAGTATAAGTAAATATTTTATTTACTTTTTGTATCATGTTGTTAAAACTGTTGTTATGGTTACATATAGGTTTATAATGTTTTTTATTTAAAAGTGAATTGTTACTACTGACATTGGTACTGGCACTAGCACTAGCACTAGCACTGGCACTGGCACTGGCACTGGCACTGGCACTAACACTAGCACTAGCACTAACATTAGTATTAGTATTAGCAATAGAACTAGCACTAACATTAGTATTAGTATTAGCAATAGAACTAATACACACATCCTTATGTGCATCTCTATTTATATTATTAAGCAAAATGGAATTAAGAGAAAAAGATGATTTGCTTAAGTCGTTTACAATACATAAGTAATTTTGCAATTGTTTTCGATAAATGTTTCTTTTTTTTTTTTTCTTTTTTAAATTAAAACTTTTATATAAAAATAATGTGTTTTCATAAAATGTTTTATTTATATTATTTAATGTTTTTTTTTCATTTTTATATTTGTATATTTTGTTTATTATTTTGTTTGTTAATATATTTTTTTTTATGAGTGTTTTATTTTGATTTTTTTTTTTTTTTTTTTTTCCCCCTTT
>NW_022329052.1:0-472 GCF_002776525.5 Piliocolobus tephrosceles | reverse complement strand
TTTTTTTTTTTTTTTTTTTTTTTTTTTTTTTTTTTCCCCCTTTATTTATAATATCTTCTGTTTTGTTATTTTTGGTATTATTTTTTTTGTTATTTTTATAAAAATCAATTTTATTTTTGTCATTTTTTGCAATGTTAATTTTATTTTCTGTTTCACTTGTACAGCTAACTTGATTATTCATTCTGTTGTTATTCTGTATATTACGTCTATATGTTTTAAATTTATGTGTACTATTATTATTACTACTCGAACCACTACTGTTTTCTTCAAACACAATTTTAAAATCTTCATTTTCACTAGAATATTGTATATTTTCAAAAAAGTTTTGAATTTTTTTTTTATTCATTTGTTCATTTTTCCAATTATCACTTTTCCCATTATTACTTTTCCAATCATCAGTGTTATAATACATATGTTCTTTCTCTATTGTATTTGCTTTTTCCATTGTATTTGCTTTTTCCATTGTATTTGC
>NW_022329051.1:1813-2286 GCF_002776525.5 Piliocolobus tephrosceles | reverse complement strand
GCAAATACAATGGAAAAAGCAAATACAATGGAAAAAGCAAATACAATAGAGAAAGAACATATGTATTATAACACTGATGATTGGAAAAGTAATAATGGGAAAAGTGATAATTGGAAAAATGAACAAATGAATAAAAAAAAAATTCAAAACTTTTTTGAAAATATACAATATTCTAGTGAAAATGAAGATTTTAAAATTGTGTTTGAAGAAAACAGTAGTGGTTCGAGTAGTAATAATAATAGTACACATAAATTTAAAACATATAGACGTAATATACAGAATAACAACAGAATGAATAATCAAGTTAGCTGTACAAGTGAAACAGAAAATAAAATTAACATTGCAAAAAAATGACAAAAATAAAATTGATTTTTATAAAAATAACAAAAAAAATAATACCAAAAATAACAAAACAGAAGATATTATAAATAAAGGGGGAAAAAAAAAAAAAAAAAAAAAAAAAAAAAAAAAAA
>NW_022329051.1:0-1713 GCF_002776525.5 Piliocolobus tephrosceles | reverse complement strand
AAAGGGGGAAAAAAAAAAAAAAAAAAAAATCAAAATAAAACACTCATAAAAAAAAATATATTAACAAACAAAATAATAAACAAAATATACAAATATAAAAATGAAAAAAAAAACATTAAATAATATAAATAAAACATTTTATGAAAACACATTATTTTTATATAAAAGTTTTAATTTAAAAAAGAAAAAAAAAAAAAGAAACATTTATCGAAAACAATTGCAAAATTACTTATGTATTGTAAACGACTTAAGCAAATCATCTTTTTCTCTTAATTCCATTTTGCTTAATAATATAAATAGAGATGCACATAAGGATGTGTGTATTAGTTCTATTGCTAATACTAATACTAATGTTAGTGCTAGTTCTATTGCTAATACTAATACTAATGTTAGTGCTAGTGCTAGTGTTAGTGCCAGTGCCAGTGCCAGTGCCAGTGCCAGTGCTAGTGCTAGTGCTAGTGCCAGTACCAATGTCAGTAGTAACAATTCACTTTTAAATAAAAAACATTATAAACCTATATGTAACCATAACAACAGTTTTAACAACATGATACAAAAAAGTAAATAAAATATTTACTTATACTAATAGTAACCTATTAAATTACAATTATCTGTTTAATCCGGTTATAACTTATAAAGAAAATAATGAAATTTTGTATAATAATAATGATACTAGTAACTTTGAACTTATAGATATGTACAATAATGTTAACAATAATAAAGAAATTAATGATAAATATTTAAATTATTCGTATGACAATAATGGTAATATAAACTCATACTACTATAACAAAAGTGACTTCGATAAATATATAAACGACTATGCAACTGTTTATAAAAAATATATATATAATAATAATAATAATGATAATAGTGGTAATAATAATAGTGGTAATAATAATAATAATAATAATAATAGTAATGATAATAATAATAATAGTGGTAATAATAATAGTGGTAATAGTAATAATAATAATAATAATAGTAATGATAATAATAATAATAGTAATGATAATAATAATAATAATAATAATAGTAATGATAATAATAGTGGTAATAGTAATAATAATACTTTAGACACAATAAAAGAATTACAATATATTAACCCCATCAATAAAACTAATAAAAACGAATCGGTAATAATTAACGAAATGAATATGTATTATACAGACATAAACAAAAGTAAAGATACAAATAAGAATAGTAATACAGAAATAAAAAAAAAATATAAAAATGAACTTTCATCGAAATTATATAAAATTAATAGCTATGATAAAATAGAAGAAAATTTAAAATATAATTCAGATTCAATAACAAAGTTTTATACAGCATCATTTAATCCATTATGTTGTTATAAAGAAAGAAGAATTAAAGAAATGTTATGTGAAGATACAATAAAAAATAATTTAGTTTATTCATATTCTGACGAAATAAGTAATTTTAATACATTAAATTTAAATAATGTTAGTACTAATCTTATTATTAAAGAAAACGATAGTGTCATTAGTAGCAACATATATAATGGTAATACTGACAATACCGTAGCTAGTTATAATAACCTGATAGATAGTTATAACAACCTAATAGATAGTTGTTATAATAATACTACAGCTAGTTATAATAATACTATAGCTAATTATAATAATACTACAGCTAGTTATAATAATACTATAGCTAGTTATAATAATACTATAGCTAGTTATAATAATACTA
>NW_022329050.1:1811-2283 GCF_002776525.5 Piliocolobus tephrosceles | reverse complement strand
GCAAATACAATGGAAAAAGCAAATACAATGGAAAAAGCAAATACAATAGAGAAAGAACATATGTATTATAACACTGATGATTGGAAAAGTAATAATGGGAAAAGTGATAATTGGAAAAATGAACAAATGAATAAAAAAAAAATTCAAAACTTTTTTGAAAATATACAATATTCTAGTGAAAATGAAGATTTTAAAATTGTGTTTGAAGAAAACAGTAGTGGTTCGAGTAGTAATAATAATAGTACACATAAATTTAAAACATATAGACGTAATATACAGAATAACAACAGAATGAATAATCAAGTTAGCTGTACAAGTGAAACAGAAAATAAAATTAACATTGCAAAAAATGACAAAAATAAAATTGATTTTTATAAAAATAACAAAAAAAATAATACCAAAAATAACAAAACAGAAGATATTATAAATAAAGGGGGAAAAAAAAAAAAAAAAAAAAAAAAAAAAAAAAAAA
>NW_022329050.1:0-1711 GCF_002776525.5 Piliocolobus tephrosceles | reverse complement strand
AAAGGGGGAAAAAAAAAAAAAAAAAAAAATCAAAATAAAACACTCATAAAAAAAAATATATTAACAAACAAAATAATAAACAAAATATACAAATATAAAAATGAAAAAAAAACATTAAATAATATAAATAAAACATTTTATGAAAACACATTATTTTTATATAAAAGTTTTAATTTAAAAAAGAAAAAAAAAAAAAGAAACATTTATCGAAAACAATTGCAAAATTACTTATGTATTGTAAACGACTTAAGCAAATCATCTTTTTCTCTTAATTCCATTTTGCTTAATAATATAAATAGAGATGCACATAAGGATGTGTGTATTAGTTCTATTGCTAATACTAATACTAATGTTAGTGCTAGTTCTATTGCTAATACTAATACTAATGTTAGTGCTAGTGCTAGTGTTAGTGCCAGTGCCAGTGCCAGTGCCAGTGCCAGTGCTAGTGCTAGTGCTAGTGCCAGTACCAATGTCAGTAGTAACAATTCACTTTTAAATAAAAAACATTATAAACCTATATGTAACCATAACAACAGTTTTAACAACATGATACAAAAAGTAAATAAAATATTTACTTATACTAATAGTAACCTATTAAATTACAATTATCTGTTTAATCCGGTTATAACTTATAAAGAAAATAATGAAATTTTGTATAATAATAATGATACTAGTAACTTTGAACTTATAGATATGTACAATAATGTTAACAATAATAAAGAAATTAATGATAAATATTTAAATTATTCGTATGACAATAATGGTAATATAAACTCATACTACTATAACAAAAGTGACTTCGATAAATATATAAACGACTATGCAACTGTTTATAAAAAATATATATATAATAATAATAATAATGATAATAGTGGTAATAATAATAGTGGTAATAATAATAATAATAATAATAATAGTAATGATAATAATAATAATAGTGGTAATAATAATAGTGGTAATAGTAATAATAATAATAATAATAGTAATGATAATAATAATAATAGTAATGATAATAATAATAATAATAATAATAGTAATGATAATAATAGTGGTAATAGTAATAATAATACTTTAGACACAATAAAAGAATTACAATATATTAACCCCATCAATAAAACTAATAAAAACGAATCGGTAATAATTAACGAAATGAATATGTATTATACAGACATAAACAAAAGTAAAGATACAAATAAGAATAGTAATACAGAAATAAAAAAAAAATATAAAAATGAACTTTCATCGAAATTATATAAAATTAATAGCTATGATAAAATAGAAGAAAATTTAAAATATAATTCAGATTCAATAACAAAGTTTTATACAGCATCATTTAATCCATTATGTTGTTATAAAGAAAGAAGAATTAAAGAAATGTTATGTGAAGATACAATAAAAAATAATTTAGTTTATTCATATTCTGACGAAATAAGTAATTTTAATACATTAAATTTAAATAATGTTAGTACTAATCTTATTATTAAAGAAAACGATAGTGTCATTAGTAGCAACATATATAATGGTAATACTGACAATACCGTAGCTAGTTATAATAACCTGATAGATAGTTATAACAACCTAATAGATAGTTGTTATAATAATACTACAGCTAGTTATAATAATACTATAGCTAATTATAATAATACTACAGCTAGTTATAATAATACTATAGCTAGTTATAATAATACTATAGCTAGTTATAATAATACTA
>NW_022329049.1:0-1581 GCF_002776525.5 Piliocolobus tephrosceles | reverse complement strand
ACTGCTACTGCCACTGTGACTGTGACTGCTTCTGTTATTACTACTACATTTGTCACTACTACTAGTAGCGTTATCACCATCATCCTTCTTCTCACTCAAACCTAAACGATTTCTGTTTTGAATCTCTGTATGTATCATATTTATTAACTTTTCATAAGTTTGTATATACGGATTTATTTCATCTGAGTTAATAAGTCCGCCCATCCCTTGCTTGTTATTTGTATATACATTCTTTTTGTTTTTTTTTTTTTATTAGCTGTGTATATATATGTTTCCTAAAAGTTGTTTCGTTCATTTTTAACTTATTTTCTAATTTTAATAAAAAATTGATTACATCAGTTGGTGTTATAAAATTATCAGTATGTGTCTTTTGGCAAAGTACTGTATCAGTATTATTAGTAACACTAACATTCGTAGTAGTATCCATTTCAGCATACATTTTTTTGAAAATTCTGAACATATTTATTATTTTCTCTTTAGAAATGTTTTTAAAACAATAAGACGTATTGTTATATTTAAAATGTATGTAAAATATATTATGATATATTGTTATTAATTTTATACAATATTCTAACTTATATAACAAAAATAATTTTTTTTTTTTTTTTTTTTGTAAAAAAATCAGTTAATATTAAAATATTAATAATTTTTTGAATATATATAATTGCTAAAAAATATATATTTTGTAATGGAAAATTATTTATAAAATAATAAAAAATGTTATTTTTTTTATTTATGTCATTGTGAAAATGTTGATAGTATGTTTTTTGATTAGTCATCATGAAATATAATATTTTGTAGTAATTCAAAAATTTTAAAAATTTATTTTTCAGTACTATTGCTTTGTTTATCATACATTGACTTTCCAGCTTAGTTTCTTTACTTCGTGTTTGTAAATCTAAAAGCATTAGTGGTATATTACAATTACGAGTTACATTATTTTTAGACAAATAGTTTTGTTTTAAATCATATGAACATTCATAAATTAATGTATTAAACATGTTTTTGCACAATAAATTAAATATATAATTACAGTTATAATAATAATAGTTATATTTCTTAATGTTTTTTTGTTTTTCTTTTTTCATAAGATCTAAACAAAAAGTATCAATATGATTAACATCGCTTTTTATCATATTTTGTAAGCATAAATTATTTAAAAAAAAACTTAACATTTTATTATTTCTTTTTACATTATCAAAGCTGTTTAATACTATAGTATTATCAGTTTTTTTTTTTATTTATTTGTGTATTTTTATTAAAGCGTAGTACTAATATGATAACATTTTTATATTTATGGTTTTTATTTATGAGCTTATGTTTAACGGTTTGCGCCTTTTTAACACTCTGTATCTTTTTTAATGTAATACAAGCAAATATATTTTTTTCTTTTGTTATTATATTTGCATTTTTATTATTTTTTTTATAATGTAACTTAATTCTATGGCGTTTACTATTACTACTATCGACATTAATACTATTTGTAATATATCTGACTGTGTAATTTTTTATATTATTTCGATAATTTTTGATAAAAATTATTTTATTGTATATAATTCCTCGTTCTACTGTATCAGTAAT
>NW_022329048.1:0-1581 GCF_002776525.5 Piliocolobus tephrosceles | reverse complement strand
ATTACTGATACAGTAGAACGAGGAATTATATACAATAAAATAATTTTTATCAAAAATTATCGAAATAATATAAAAAATTACACAGTCAGATATATTACAAATAGTATTAATGTCGATAGTAGTAATAGTAAACGCCATAGAATTAAGTTACATTATAAAAAAAATAATAAAAATGCAAATATAATAACAAAAGAAAAAAATATATTTGCTTGTATTACATTAAAAAAGATACAGAGTGTTAAAAAGGCGCAAACCGTTAAACATAAGCTCATAAATAAAAACCATAAATATAAAAATGTTATCATATTAGTACTACGCTTTAATAAAAATACACAAATAAATAAAAAAAAAAACTGATAATACTATAGTATTAAACAGCTTTGATAATGTAAAAAGAAATAATAAAATGTTAAGTTTTTTTTTAAATAATTTATGCTTACAAAATATGATAAAAAGCGATGTTAATCATATTGATACTTTTTGTTTAGATCTTATGAAAAAAGAAAAACAAAAAAACATTAAGAAATATAACTATTATTATTATAACTGTAATTATATATTTAATTTATTGTGCAAAAACATGTTTAATACATTAATTTATGAATGTTCATATGATTTAAAACAAAACTATTTGTCTAAAAATAATGTAACTCGTAATTGTAATATACCACTAATGCTTTTAGATTTACAAACACGAAGTAAAGAAACTAAGCTGGAAAGTCAATGTATGATAAACAAAGCAATAGTACTGAAAAATAAATTTTTAAAATTTTTGAATTACTACAAAATATTATATTTCATGATGACTAATCAAAAAACATACTATCAACATTTTCACAATGACATAAATAAAAAAAATAACATTTTTTATTATTTTATAAATAATTTTCCATTACAAAATATATATTTTTTAGCAATTATATATATTCAAAAAATTATTAATATTTTAATATTAACTGATTTTTTTACAAAAAAAAAAAAAAAAAAAATTATTTTTGTTATATAAGTTAGAATATTGTATAAAATTAATAACAATATATCATAATATATTTTACATACATTTTAAATATAACAATACGTCTTATTGTTTTAAAAACATTTCTAAAGAGAAAATAATAAATATGTTCAGAATTTTCAAAAAAATGTATGCTGAAATGGATACTACTACGAATGTTAGTGTTACTAATAATACTGATACAGTACTTTGCCAAAAGACACATACTGATAATTTTATAACACCAACTGATGTAATCAATTTTTTATTAAAATTAGAAAATAAGTTAAAAATGAACGAAACAACTTTTAGGAAACATATATATACACAGCTAATAAAAAAAAAAAAACAAAAAGAATGTATATACAAATAACAAGCAAGGGATGGGCGGACTTATTAACTCAGATGAAATAAATCCGTATATACAAACTTATGAAAAGTTAATAAATATGATACATACAGAGATTCAAAACAGAAATCGTTTAGGTTTGAGTGAGAAGAAGGATGATGGTGATAACGCTACTAGTAGTAGTGACAAATGTAGTAGTAATAACAGAAGCAGTCACAGTCACAGTGGCAGTAGCAGT
>NW_022329047.1:0-1583 GCF_002776525.5 Piliocolobus tephrosceles | reverse complement strand
ACTGCTACTGCCACTGTGACTGTGACTGCTTCTGTTATTACTACTACATTTGTCACTACTACTAGTAGCGTTATCACCATCATCCTTCTTCTCACTCAAACCTAAACGATTTCTGTTTTGAATCTCTGTATGTATCATATTTATTAACTTTTCATAAGTTTGTATATACGGATTTATTTCATCTGAGTTAATAAGTCCGCCCATCCCTTGCTTGTTATTTGTATATACATTCTTTTTGTTTTTTTTTTTTTATTAGCTGTGTATATATATGTTTCCTAAAAGTTGTTTCGTTCATTTTTAACTTATTTTCTAATTTTAATAAAAAATTGATTACATCAGTTGGTGTTATAAAATTATCAGTATGTGTCTTTTGGCAAAGTACTGTATCAGTATTATTAGTAACACTAACATTCGTAGTAGTATCCATTTCAGCATACATTTTTTTTGAAAATTCTGAACATATTTATTATTTTCTCTTTAGAAATGTTTTTAAAACAATAAGACGTATTGTTATATTTAAAATGTATGTAAAATATATTATGATATATTGTTATTAATTTTATACAATATTCTAACTTATATAACAAAAATAATTTTTTTTTTTTTTTTTTTTGTAAAAAAATCAGTTAATATTAAAATATTAATAATTTTTTGAATATATATAATTTCTAAAAAATATATATTTTGTAATGGAAAATTATTTATAAAATAATAAAAAATGTTATTTTTTTTATTTATGTCATTGTGAAAATGTTGATAGTATGTTTTTTTGATTAGTCATCATGAAATATAATATTTTGTAGTAATTCAAAAATTTTAAAAATTTATTTTTCAGTACTATTGCTTTGTTTATCATACATTGACTTTCCAGCTTAGTTTCTTTACTTCGTGTTTGTAAATCTAAAAGCATTAGTGGTATATTACAATTACGAGTTACATTATTTTTAGACAAATAGTTTTGTTTTAAATCATATGAACATTCATAAATTAATGTATTAAACATGTTTTTGCACAATAAATTAAATATATAATTACAGTTATAATAATAATAGTTATATTTCTTAATGTTTTTTTGTTTTTCTTTTTTCATAAGATCTAAACAAAAAGTATCAATATGATTAACATCGCTTTTTATCATATTTTGTAAGCATAAATTATTTAAAAAAAAAACTTAACATTTTATTATTTCTTTTTACATTATCAAAGCTGTTTAATACTATAGTATTATCAGTTTTTTTTTTATTTATTTGTGTATTTTTATTAAAGCGTAGTACTAATATGATAACATTTTTATATTTATGGTTTTTATTTATGAGCTTATGTTTAACGGTTTGCGCCTTTTTAACACTCTGTATCTTTTTTTAATGTAATACAAGCAAATATATTTTTTTCTTTTGTTATTATATTTGCATTTTTATTATTTTTTTTATAATGTAACTTAATTCTATGGCGTTTACTATTACTACTATCGACATTAATACTATTTGTAATATATCTGACTGTGTAATTTTTTATATTATTTCGATAATTTTTGATAAAATTATTTTATTGTATATAATTCCTCGTTCTACTGTATCAGTAAT
>NW_022329046.1:0-1583 GCF_002776525.5 Piliocolobus tephrosceles | reverse complement strand
ATTACTGATACAGTAGAACGAGGAATTATATACAATAAAATAATTTTATCAAAAATTATCGAAATAATATAAAAAATTACACAGTCAGATATATTACAAATAGTATTAATGTCGATAGTAGTAATAGTAAACGCCATAGAATTAAGTTACATTATAAAAAAAATAATAAAAATGCAAATATAATAACAAAAGAAAAAAATATATTTGCTTGTATTACATTAAAAAAAGATACAGAGTGTTAAAAAGGCGCAAACCGTTAAACATAAGCTCATAAATAAAAACCATAAATATAAAAATGTTATCATATTAGTACTACGCTTTAATAAAAATACACAAATAAATAAAAAAAAAACTGATAATACTATAGTATTAAACAGCTTTGATAATGTAAAAAGAAATAATAAAATGTTAAGTTTTTTTTTTAAATAATTTATGCTTACAAAATATGATAAAAAGCGATGTTAATCATATTGATACTTTTTGTTTAGATCTTATGAAAAAAGAAAAACAAAAAAACATTAAGAAATATAACTATTATTATTATAACTGTAATTATATATTTAATTTATTGTGCAAAAACATGTTTAATACATTAATTTATGAATGTTCATATGATTTAAAACAAAACTATTTGTCTAAAAATAATGTAACTCGTAATTGTAATATACCACTAATGCTTTTAGATTTACAAACACGAAGTAAAGAAACTAAGCTGGAAAGTCAATGTATGATAAACAAAGCAATAGTACTGAAAAATAAATTTTTAAAATTTTTGAATTACTACAAAATATTATATTTCATGATGACTAATCAAAAAAACATACTATCAACATTTTCACAATGACATAAATAAAAAAAATAACATTTTTTATTATTTTATAAATAATTTTCCATTACAAAATATATATTTTTTAGAAATTATATATATTCAAAAAATTATTAATATTTTAATATTAACTGATTTTTTTACAAAAAAAAAAAAAAAAAAAATTATTTTTGTTATATAAGTTAGAATATTGTATAAAATTAATAACAATATATCATAATATATTTTACATACATTTTAAATATAACAATACGTCTTATTGTTTTAAAAACATTTCTAAAGAGAAAATAATAAATATGTTCAGAATTTTCAAAAAAAATGTATGCTGAAATGGATACTACTACGAATGTTAGTGTTACTAATAATACTGATACAGTACTTTGCCAAAAGACACATACTGATAATTTTATAACACCAACTGATGTAATCAATTTTTTATTAAAATTAGAAAATAAGTTAAAAATGAACGAAACAACTTTTAGGAAACATATATATACACAGCTAATAAAAAAAAAAAAACAAAAAGAATGTATATACAAATAACAAGCAAGGGATGGGCGGACTTATTAACTCAGATGAAATAAATCCGTATATACAAACTTATGAAAAGTTAATAAATATGATACATACAGAGATTCAAAACAGAAATCGTTTAGGTTTGAGTGAGAAGAAGGATGATGGTGATAACGCTACTAGTAGTAGTGACAAATGTAGTAGTAATAACAGAAGCAGTCACAGTCACAGTGGCAGTAGCAGT
>NW_022329043.1:0-1105 GCF_002776525.5 Piliocolobus tephrosceles | reverse complement strand
CCTGAGCACAGTTCTGAGAACTCACCTGCAAAGATGCCACACCCTCAACTAGGGAGCCAGCAGGAACAGTCAAAGGACTTTGGCTCCAAATCACCCCCACCCCCATCATCATACCACCTCATTCCACATTCAGCTGAATAAATATTGAGAGTAATTCATGATCAAATACACTGCATGATTAAGTAAAGCCTTCAACAATACTGAAAATACTCCTGGCTTATGTGGAGTAGAAAAAAAAAAATTTATATATACATATATTGAGACAGTCTTACTCTGTTGCCAGGCTAGAGTAGTGTGGTGCGATTGAGGCTCACTGCAACCTCCAACTCCCTGGTTCAAGCGATTTTCCTGTCTCAGCCTCCGGAGTAGCTGGGATTACAGGCGCCTGCCACCACGCCTAGCTAATTTCTGTATTTTTAGTAGAGATGGGGTTTCACCATGTTGGCCAGGATGGTCTCAATCTGTTGACCTCGTGATCCGCCCTCCTTGGCCTCCCAAAGTGCTGGGATTACAGGAATGAGCCACAATTTGGGAGTAAATATTTTAAATTGACAACAGTTATGTTTCTGTTTGTTTGTTTGTTTGTTTTTGAGATGGTGTCTCGCTCTCCGACGCCCAGGCTAGAGCACAGTGGCACAATCTCGACTCACTGAAATCTCCACCTCCTGGGTTCAAGTAATTCTCCGGCCTCAGCCTCCCAAGTAGCTGGAACTACAAGCATGTGCCACCACATGCTGACTTTTTTTTTAAGTAGACACAGGGTTTCACCATGTTGGCCAGGCTGGTTTCAAACTCCTGACCTCAGGTGATCTGTCCACTTCGGCCTCCCAAAGTGCTGGGATTGGCCGGGCGCGGTGGCTCAAGCCTGTAATCCCAGCACTTTGGGAGGCCGAGACGGGCGGATCACGAGGTCAGGAGATCGAGACCATCCTGGTTAACCCGGTGAAACCCCGTCTCTACTAAAAAATACAAAAAAAACTAGCCAGGCGAGGTGGCGGGAGCCTGTAGTCCCAGCTACTCCGGAGGCTGAGGCAGGAGAATGGCGTGAACCCGGGAAGCGGAGCTTGCAGTGAGCTGAGATCCGGCCACTGCACTCCAGCCCGGG
>NW_022329032.1:0-1045 GCF_002776525.5 Piliocolobus tephrosceles | reverse complement strand
GCTGGATATGAAATTCCAGGTTGAAAATTCTTTTAAGAATGTTGAATATTGGCCTCCACTCTCTCCTGGCTTGTAGGGTTTCTGCAGAGAGATCTGTTAGTCTGATGGACTTCCCTTTGTGCATAACTCGACCTTTCTCTCTAGCTGCCCTTAACATTTTTTCCTTCATTTCATCCTTGGTGATTCTGATGATTATGTGTCTTGGGGTTGCTCTTCTCGAAGAGTATCTTTGTGATGTTCTCTGTATTTTCTGAATTTGAACGTTGGCCTGTCTTGCTAGGTTGAGGATGTTCTCCTGGATAATATCCTGAAGAGTGCTTTCCAACTTGGTTCCATTCTCCCTGTCACTTTCAGGTACACCAATCAAACGTAGATTTGTTCCTTTCCCATAGTCCCATATTTCTTAGAGGCTTTTTTTCATTTGTGTTTGTTCTTTTTTCTCTAATCTTGTCTTCATGCTTTATTTCATTAAGTTGATCTTCAATCTCTGATAGTCTTTCTTCTGCACGATTGATTCGGCTATTGATATTTATGCTTCATGAAGTTCTCATGCTGTGTTTTTCAGCTCCATCAGGTCATTTATGTTCTTCTCTAAGGTGATTATTTTAGTTAGCAATTCCTGTAACATTTTTTCAAGGTTCTTAGCTTCCTTGCATTGGGTTAGAACATGCTCCTTTAGCTTGGAGGAGTTTGTTATTCCCCACATTCTGAAGCCTACTTTTGCCAATTTATCAGACTCATTCCCTGTCCAGTTTCGTTCTCTTGCTGGTGAAGAGTTGTGATCCTTTGGAGGAGAAGAGGCATTCTGGTTTTTGGAATTTGCAGCCTTTTTGTGCTGGTTTTCCTCATCTTCATAGATTTATCTACCTTTGGTCTTTCATGCTGGTGGCTTTTGGGTGGGGTTTCTGCGTAAATGTCCTTTTTTTGATGTTGATACTCTTCCTTTCTGTTAGTTTTTCTTCTAAGAGTAAGGCCTCTCTGCTGCAGGTTTGCTAGACTTTGCTGGAGGTCTACTCCAGACTGTGTTTGCCTGGGTATCATGAGT
>NW_022329021.1:0-1551 GCF_002776525.5 Piliocolobus tephrosceles | reverse complement strand
AGGTATCTGCGGAGCCACTCCACGCACGTCCCCTCCAGGTAGGCTCTCATCTGCTCCGCCTCACCGGCCGCCTCCCACTTCCGCTGGGTGTTCTGAGCCGCCATGTCCGCGGCGGTCCAGGAGCGCAGGTCCTCGTTCAGGGCGATGTAATCCTTGCCGTCGTAGGCGTCCTGCCGGTACCCGCGGAGGAGGCGCCCGTCGGGTCCCAGGTCGCAGCCGTACATCCACTGGATGGTGTGAGACCCTGGCCCCGCCACCGCGGTCAGCCCGTCCCCGGAGCCCCGCCCCGTCCCAACCAACCCCAGGGGATTTTGGCCTCAGGTGAAAATGAAACCGGGTAAAGGCGCCTGGGGCTCTCCCTGATCGAGGGTCTGGGCGGGTCCCGCGGCCTCGGGGCGGATCTCGGACTCGGAAACTCGGGGAGACCCGGGCCGTCCGTGGGGGATGGGGAGGGGTCGTGACCTGCGCCCCGGGCCGGGGCCACTCACCGGCCTCGCTCTGGTTGTAGTAGCGGAGCAGGGTCCGCAGGTCCACTCGGTCAGTCTGTGCGTGGGCCTTGGCTTTCCGCGTCTGCTCTTCCCAATACTCCGGCCCCTCCTGCTCCATCCACGGCGCCCGCGGCTCCATCCTCGGACTCTCGGCGTCGCTGTCGAACCGCACGAACTGCGTGTCGTCCACGTAGCCCACGGCGAAGAAGCGGGGCTCCCCGCGGCCGGGCCGGGACACCGCGGTGCCGAAATACCTCAAGGAGTGCGAGCCTGGGGGCGAGGAGAGGCTGAGACCCGCCCGACCCTCCTCCCCGCGCGGCTCCCCGGGCCCTGCGCCCCCGCCTGCGGTCCCCTCGCTCTTCCCGCAGAGGCCATTTCCCTCCCGGCCCCGCACTCACCGGCCCAGGTCTCGGTCAGGGCCAGGGCCCCCGAGAGCAGCAGGAGGAGGGTTCGGGGCGACATGACCCGCATCTCGGCGTCTGAGGAGACTCTGAGTCCGGGTGGGTGCGTGGGGACTGTAGTACTGAGACCGCGGCGACGCTGATTGGCTTCTCCAAACATCCGACACCCAATGAGAGTGGGAACTGGGACGCGTCACGAGTATCCTGGAGGAAGGACCCGACACAGGTTGGGAGAAGAAGTGAAACTAGGCAAGAGGGGAATCCCCAACTCTGCGCCTCCCCAATGCAGACAAGGTTCTGGGAGCCTGAGACCCCGAGAGCCACGCCCGGGACCTGGGACTTCGTCCTGATCCCTTTTCTCCTACACCAAGCCTCTTTGTCACACTGTCTGCCTGAGTCCTGGACAAGGATATGTCTGTGGAAACCAGGAACAGACCCCCGCAGGCTGCGCCCAGCCCCTTCCCCTTCACTACTTGTCCTGGAATCCCCGTCCCTGAACTGGACTCCCTGCCTCCCACTCCTTACCTCTCCCCTTGGACCTTCGTGTAGGGAAACTGACCACAGGGAACTTCGTGCCAGAGAGTGAGCTCACCCTGGGAATGGAGGTGTAGAGAGAGGGGTTTCCTCTCTAAACCTGGTGAAGTTTTGTCTGAAGGCACCAC
>NW_022329010.1:0-1491 GCF_002776525.5 Piliocolobus tephrosceles | reverse complement strand
AACAAACGTCAGTTCATAAACACCAAGGAGAAATATCTTGTAACTCACGTGGCCTACTTTCTGGCCAAGGGGCAGAATACTTACAGTAAGTTCCATAGGCTCACCATCACAAAAGTGATGAATAATGTCCTGTCTTCTCTCTGAGAAACTGAATTCTCTCTCCATCAGAAGTAATTTAATCCTTTCTGTACTTCTAGGAAAATAGAAATGGGTATTTTCACATTTTGTTAAAGTTGGAAGAGAGAGGTACCAAAATATTTCGAAACATCCATGTTTGCAGTCAATTGGGGACGGGTCTAGAGTTAAAATCTCAGTTATGGTTTCAGACACAGGAACAGAATGACCTGTTTTCTCCAAGAGGCTAAATCATGTTTTCAAGAATCCTCTCTGTACAGTATAAGATCTGGCAGACAAGTAACATCTAGTCTGTTGTTCTAAATGTCTGGGACTAGTGAAGTTTTATTCAGTTCAAGCTTCTGTTGAGGCCCAATAGGCAAAGCTCTGTTCTAGGGACCCTGAGGGAAATTTGGTGATAGTACACAGTACCCGCTGTGAGGGGCGTCAAGAGGAGTCTGCTCCTAATAGAACCTGCGGTATCTATAACCGACAGCATCAAGAGCAGGGAGTAGGGGCCGTGCAAGGTGGCTCAGTCCAGTAATCCCAGCACTTTGGGAGGCTCAGGCGGGTGGATCACGAGGTCAGGAGTTTGATTTCATCCTGGGCAACGTGGAGAGACCCCGTATCTATTAAAATTACAAAAATTAGCTGGGCGTGCTGGCAGGCACCTGTAATCATGGCTACTTGGGAGGCTGAGTGTGGAGAATCCTTTGAACCCAGGAGGCAGAGGTTGCAGTGAGCCAAGGTCATGCCATTGCACTTCAGCCTGGGCGACAGGGCAAGACTCATCAAAAAAGAAACAAACAAAAAAGGCAGAGAGTAGCCTGGTGGGAGGGATGTCCGGTTTCTTGGGGCACAGGCTTTTGTTCCTAAAGAGGAAGAGAGATGCACCCAAGAATGTGTGGAAGCAGCAGTGCAGTGTGCAGAGCAGGAACCCTGGGCCTGTCTCCTGGGCTCCATCCAACTTGCTTGTCCTGTCTGTCCCTCAGTTTCCTCATCTGTTCATAGGGTACTACAGTAATACCTACCTCTGTAAACTGCTGCAATGAATTATATGAGTTATTTCTTATCAATCTCCTAGAACATTTATGGGCACAGGGTAAACACTACCTATTAGTTCTTCATTCTACTGTTTCTAAATTAATACAAACTTTGTTAGTATTTGGGCTTATTTCCTTCATAGTCTTGTGGTCTAATGTCTCATACTTTATGTTTCTGTTATGATTGTTAAAATCATATCTACAGATATGATTTAAAAATCAAAAAATTTTCAGATCTTTGACATATTTGTCCTCGAAATTCCCAGTCAAAGGGAAACCATCAGTCTCATAGTCCTAGGGGCCTTCCCGACTGTCCAAGAAATCTCTACTTCAT
>NW_022329009.1:0-3412 GCF_002776525.5 Piliocolobus tephrosceles | reverse complement strand
GAAGGAAATATCCTCAGACAAAAACCAAAAAGAAGCTTTCTGAGAAATTACTTTGGATGTGTGAATTCATCTCACAGAGTTACACGATTCTTTTCACGGAGCAGATCGCACTGTTTTTATGGAATCTGCAGTGTTGAAAATGGTAATACCCTCAGATTTAAACTAGAAAGAAGTGAATGGTAGAAAAGGAAATATCCTCAGATAAAAACTAGAAAGAAACTTTACGAGAAATTTATTTGTGATGGGTGAATTCGTCACACAGAGTTACACTTTTGTTTTCTTTGAGAAGTTTGGTAGCACTGTTTTTATGGAATCTACGAAGGGATATTTGGAAGCTCCTAGAGGCCTTTGGTGAAAAAGGAAATAATTTCAGATAAAAATTGGAGAGAAGCTTCGTGAGAAATGGTTTTATGATGGGTCTATTCATCTTATAGAGTTTAACCTTTCTGTTGACTGAGCAGTTCGGCATCACAGTTTTTGTGGTGTCTGAGAAGAGATATTTGGGAACATATTGAAGCCAAAGGTGAAAAAGGAAGTATCCTCAGATTTAAGATAGAAAGAAGCTTTCTGAGAAACTGCTTTGTGGTGGGTGAATTCATCTTACAGAGTTACACCTTTCTTTTCATTGAGCTGTTTGGTAACATTGTTTTTCTGGAATCTGCAAAGGGATATTCGGGAGTGCATAGAGTCCAATGTCAAAAAAGGAAATACCTTCAGGCAAAAACTGGAGAGAAGCTTTCTGAGAAACTCCTTTGTGATGTGTGCATTCAACTCATAGAGTTAAACGTTTCTGTTGAGGGAGCACTTTGGTATCACAGTTTTTGTGATGTCTTAGAAGGGATAGCTGGGAGTGTATTGAAATCTATAGTGGAAAAGGAAATATCTTTAGATAAATATTAGAAAGAAGTTTCCTGACAAACTACTTTGTAATGGGTGAATTTTTCTCATAGAGGTAAACCATTCCTTTCATTGTACAGTTTGGTAGCACTGTTTTTGTGGAATCTGCAGTGGGATATTTGGGAGCACATAGAGGCCTAACATGTAAAAGACAATTCTTCAGGTAAAAACTGGAGACAAGCTTTTGGAGAAACTCCTTTGTGGTGTGTACATTCATCTCATAGAGCTAAATGTTTCTGTTGAGGGAGCACTTTGGCATCACTGTTTCTGTGGTGTCAGAGAAGGGATATTTGAGAGTGCATTGAAGCGTATGGTGGAAAAGGAAATATCCTCAGAAAAAAACGACATAGAAGCTTTCTGAAAAACTGCTTTTTGATGCATCAATTTGTCTCACAGAGTTACATCATTCTTTTCATGGAGCAGTTTGTTAGCACTGTTTTTGTGGAATCTGCTGAGGGATATTTTGGAGCTCAAGGGGTGTGAGGTGAAAAATGAAAATTCTCCAGGTAACAACTGGAGAGAAGCTTTCAAAGATACTCCTTTGTGATGTGTGCATTCATCTCATAGAGCTCTACGTTTCTGTTGAGGGAACACTTTCTCATCACTGTTTTTGTGGTGTCTGAGAAGGGATATTTGGGAGCACATAGAAGCCTCTGGTGGAAAAGGAAATATCCTCAGATAAAAACCAAAAAGAAGAATTCTGAGAAACTGCTTTGTGATATGTAAATTCATGTAACAGAGTTACACTGTTCTTTTCATGTTGCAGTTTGCTAACACTGTTTTCTTGAAATCTGCAATGGGATATTATTGAACACATTGAAGCTGATGGTGACCAAGGAAACATATTCATATAAAAACTGGAAAGAAGCTTTCTGAGAACCCGATTTGTGATGTATTAATTCATCTCACTGTGTTACAGGAGTCTTTTCATGGATCAGTTTCGTATCACTGTTTTTGTGGTGTCTGAGAAGGGTTATTTGGGAGTGCATGGAAGCCGATGGTGGAAAAGGAAATATCCTGATATAAAAATTACAAAGAAGCTCTCTGAAAAATTTCTTTTTGAGGGGTGAATTCATCACACCAAGTTACAACGTTTATTTTCTATGAGCAGTTTAGTAGCACAGTTTTTTAGGAATCTGTAAAGGGATATTCAGGAACTCCTGGAGGTCTACAGTGAAAAAGGAAATAAGATAAAAACTGGAGAGAAGATTTTCGAGAAATGCTTTTGTGATATATGTATTCATCTCATAGAGCTTAAACTTTTTGTTGATTAAGCAGTTTGGCATCACTGTTTTGTGGTATCTGAGAGGAGATATTTGGGAGCACATTGAAGCCTATGGTGAAAGAGGAAATATCTTCAGATTAAACTAGAAAGCTTTCTGAGAAACTGCTTTGTGTTGTGTGAATTCATCTCACAGTTACACCACTCTTTTCATGGAGCAGTTTGGTGGCACAGTTTTTGGGGAATCTGAGAAGGGATATTTTGAATCACATCAAAGCCTGTGGTTACGAAGGACATATCCTCAGGTAAAAACTACAAAGAAGGTTGCTGAGAAAGTTCTTTGTGATGTGTTAATTCATTTCACAGAGTTACACCTTTCTTTTCATTGAGCCATTTGCTCATAATGTTTTTGTGGAAACTGCCAAGGGTTATTTGGGAGCGCATTGAGACCTATGATGAAAGAGGAAATATCCGCAGATAAAAATCAAAAAGAAGATTTCTGTGAAACTGCTTTGTGATGTGTGAATTCATCTCAGAGAGTTACAAAGTTCTTTTCATTGAGAAGGTTGCTAATACTTTTTTCCTGGAATCTGCAATGGGGTATTCCCGAGAGAATTGAGGAATATGGAGAGAACAGAAATATGTGCAGTTAAAATCTAGAAAGAAGTGGTCTGAGAAACAGCTTTGTGATGTGTGAATTCATCTCACAGAGTTACACCATTCTTTTCATGGAACAGTTTGGTAGCACTGTTTTTAGGGAATTTGAGAAGGGATATTTTGGATCACGTTGAAGACTAGGGTGACAATGAAATATAATCAGATAAAAAACAGCAAGAAACTGAGAAACATCTTTGTGATGTATGTACTCATCTCATAGAGTAACACGTTTCTTTTCATGGAGCTGTTTGCTAACACAGTTTTTGTGGAATCTACAAAATGATATTTGAGAGTGAGTTGAGACATGTGGTGAAAAAGGAAATATCCTCAGATAAAAACTAGAAGAAAGCTTTCTGAGAAAATGCCTTGTGATGAGTGCATTCATCTCACAGTGCTACACCACACTTTTCTTGGAGCAGTTTGCTAACACTGTTTTCGTGGAATCTGCAATAGGATATTTTGGAGTGCATGGAAGCCTTTGGTGACCAAAGAAATAGCATCGGACAATAAAAATAAGCTTTCTGTGAAATTGACTAGTGATATGTGAATTCACCTCACAAAGTTTCACCTTTATTTTCATGGTGCAATTTGGTAGCACTCTTTTTGGGGAATCTGAGAAGGGATGTTTTGGATCTC
>NW_022329008.1:0-3412 GCF_002776525.5 Piliocolobus tephrosceles | reverse complement strand
GAGATCCAAAACATCCCTTCTCAGATTCCCCAAAAAGAGTGCTACCAAATTGCACCATGAAAATAAAGGTGAAACTTTGTGAGGTGAATTCACATATCACTAGTCAATTTCACAGAAAGCTTATTTTTATTGTCCGATGCTATTTCTTTGGTCACCAAAGGCTTCCATGCACTCCAAAATATCCTATTGCAGATTCCACGAAAACAGTGTTAGCAAACTGCTCCAAGAAAAGTGTGGTGTAGCACTGTGAGATGAATGCACTCATCACAAGGCATTTTCTCAGAAAGCTTTCTTCTAGTTTTTATCTGAGGATATTTCCTTTTTCACCACATGTCTCAACTCACTCTCAAATATCATTTTGTAGATTCCACAAAAACTGTGTTAGCAAACAGCTCCATGAAAAGAAACGTGTTACTCTATGAGATGAGTACATACATCACAAAGATGTTTCTCAGTTTCTTGCTGTTTTTTATCTGATTATATTTCATTGTCACCCTAGTCTTCAACGTGATCCAAAATATCCCTTCTCAAATTCCCTAAAAACAGTGCTACCAAACTGTTCCATGAAAAGAATGGTGTAACTCTGTGAGATGAATTCACACATCACAAAGCTGTTTCTCAGACCACTTCTTTCTAGATTTTAACTGCACATATTTCTGTTCTCTCCATATTCCTCAATTCTCTCGGGAATACCCCATTGCAGATTCCAGGAAAAAAGTATTAGCAACCTTCTCAATGAAAAGAACTTTGTAACTCTCTGAGATGAATTCACACATCACAAAGCAGTTTCACAGAAATCTTCTTTTTGATTTTTATCTGCGGATATTTCCTCTTTCATCATAGGTCTCAATGCGCTCCCAAATAACCCTTGGCAGTTTCCACAAAAACATTATGAGCAAATGGCTCAATGAAAAGAAAGGTGTAACTCTGTGAAATGAATTAACACATCACAAAGAACTTTCTCAGCAACCTTCTTTGTAGTTTTTACCTGAGGATATGTCCTTCGTAACCACAGGCTTTGATGTGATTCAAAATATCCCTTCTCAGATTCCCCAAAAACTGTGCCACCAAACTGCTCCATGAAAAGAGTGGTGTAACTGTGAGATGAATTCACACAACACAAAGCAGTTTCTCAGAAAGCTTTCTAGTTTAATCTGAAGATATTTCCTCTTTCACCATAGGCTTCAATGTGCTCCCAAATATCTCCTCTCAGATACCACAAAACAGTGATGCCAAACTGCTTAATCAACAAAAAGTTTAAGCTCTATGAGATGAATACATATATCACAAAAGCATTTCTCGAAAATCTTCTCTCCAGTTTTTATCTTATTTCCTTTTTCACTGTAGACCTCCAGGAGTTCCTGAATATCCCTTTACAGATTCCTAAAAAACTGTGCTACTAAACTGCTCATAGAAAATAAACGTTGTAACTTGGTGTGATGAATTCACCCCTCAAAAAGAAATTTTTCAGAGAGCTTCTTTGTAATTTTTATATCAGGATATTTCCTTTTCCACCATCGGCTTCCATGCACTCCCAAATAACCCTTCTCAGACACCACAAAAACAGTGATACGAAACTGATCCATGAAAAGACTCCTGTAACACAGTGAGATGAATTAATACATCACAAATCGGGTTCTCAGAAAGCTTCTTTCCAGTTTTTATATGAATATGTTTCCTTGGTCACCATCAGCTTCAATGTGTTCAATAATATCCCATTGCAGATTTCAAGAAAACAGTGTTAGCAAACTGCAACATGAAAAGAACAGTGTAACTCTGTTACATGAATTTACATATCACAAAGCAGTTTCTCAGAATTCTTCTTTTTGGTTTTTATCTGAGGATATTTCCTTTTCCACCAGAGGCTTCTATGTGCTCCCAAATATCCCTTCTCAGACACCACAAAAACAGTGATGAGAAAGTGTTCCCTCAACAGAAACGTAGAGCTCTATGAGATGAATGCACACATCACAAAGGAGTATCTTTGAAAGCTTCTCTCCAGTTGTTACCTGGAGAATTTTCATTTTTCACCTCACACCCCTTGAGCTCCAAAATATCCCTCAGCAGATTCCACAAAAACAGTGCTAACAAACTGCTCCATGAAAAGAATGATGTAACTCTGTGAGACAAATTGATGCATCAAAAAGCAGTTTTTCAGAAAGCTTCTATGTCGTTTTTTTCTGAGGATATTTCCTTTTCCACCATACGCTTCAATGCACTCTCAAATATCCCTTCTCTGACACCACAGAAACAGTGATGCCAAAGTGCTCCCTCAACAGAAACATTTAGCTCTATGAGATGAATGTACACACCACAAAGGAGTTTCTCCAAAAGCTTGTCTCCAGTTTTTACCTGAAGAATTGTCTTTTACATGTTAGGCCTCTATGTGCTCCCAAATATCCCACTGCAGATTCCACAAAAACAGTGCTACCAAACTGTACAATGAAAGGAATGGTTTACCTCTATGAGAAAAATTCACCCATTACAAAGTAGTTTGTCAGGAAACTTCTTTCTAATATTTATCTAAAGATATTTCCTTTTCCACTATAGATTTCAATACACTCCCAGCTATCCCTTCTAAGACATCACAAAAACTGTGATACCAAAGTGCTCCCTCAACAGAAACGTTTAACTCTATGAGTTGAATGCACACATCACAAAGGAGTTTCTCAGAAAGCTTCTCTCCAGTTTTTGCCTGAAGGTATTTCCTTTTTTGACATTGGACTCTATGCACTCCCGAATATCCCTTTGCAGATTCCAGAAAAACAATGTTACCAAACAGCTCAATGAAAAGAAAGGTGTAACTCTGTAAGATGAATTCACCCACCACAAAGCAGTTTCTCAGAAAGCTTCTTTCTATCTTAAATCTGAGGATACTTCCTTTTTCACCTTTGGCTTCAATATGTTCCCAAATATCTCTTCTCAGACACCACAAAAACTGTGATGCCGAACTGCTCAGTCAACAGAAAGGTTAAACTCTATAAGATGAATAGACCCATCATAAAACCATTTCTCACGAAGCTTCTCTCCAATTTTTATCTGAAATTATTTCCTTTTTCACCAAAGGCCTCTAGGAGCTTCCAAATATCCCTTCGTAGATTCCATAAAAACAGTGCTACCAAACTTCTCAAAGAAAACAAAAGTGTAACTCTGTGTGACGAATTCACCCATCACAAATAAATTTCTCGTAAAGTTTCTTTCTAGTTTTTATCTGAGGATATTTCCTTTTCTACCATTCACTTCTTTCTAGTTTAAATCTGAGGGTATTACCATTTTCAACACTGCAGATTCCATAAAAACAGTGCGATCTGCTCCGTGAAAAGAATCGTGTAACTCTGTGAGATGAATTCACACATCCAAAGTAATTTCTCAGAAAGCTTCTTTTTGGTTTTTGTCTGAGGATATTTCCTTC
>NW_022329007.1:0-3415 GCF_002776525.5 Piliocolobus tephrosceles | reverse complement strand
GAAGGAAATATCCTCAGACAAAAACCAAAAAGAAGCTTTCTGAGAAATTACTTTGGATGTGTGAATTCATCTCACAGAGTTACACGATTCTTTTCACGGAGCAGATCGCACTGTTTTTATGGAATCTGCAGTGTTGAAAATGGTAATACCCTCAGATTTAAACTAGAAAGAAGTGAATGGTAGAAAAGGAAATATCCTCAGATAAAAACTAGAAAGAAACTTTACGAGAAATTTATTTGTGATGGGTGAATTCGTCACACAGAGTTACACTTTTGTTTTCTTTGAGAAGTTTGGTAGCACTGTTTTTATGGAATCTACGAAGGGATATTTGGAAGCTCCTAGAGGCCTTTGGTGAAAAAGGAAATAATTTCAGATAAAAATTGGAGAGAAGCTTCGCGAGAAATGGTTTTATGATGGGTCTATTCATCTTATAGAGTTTAACCTTTCTGTTGACTGAGCAGTTCGGCATCACAGTTTTTGTGGTGTCTGAGAAGATATATTTGGGAACATATTGAAGCCAAAGGTGAAAAAGGAAGTATCCTCAGATTTAAGATAGAAAGAAGCTTTCTGAGAAACTGCTTTGTGGTGGGTGAATTCATCTTACAGAGTTACACCTTTCTTTTCATTGAGCTGTTTGGTAACATTGTTTTTCTGGAATCTGCAAAGGGATATTCGGGAGTGCATAGAGTCCAATGTCAAAAAAGGAAATACCTTCAGGCAAAAACTGGAGAGAAGCTTTATGAGAAACTCCTTTGTGATGTGTGCATTCAACTCATAGAGTTAAACGTTTCTGTTGAGGGAGCACTTTGATATCACAGTTTTTGTGATGTCTTAGAAGGGATAGCTGGGAGTGCATTGAAATCTATAGTGGAAAAGGAAATATCTTTAGATAAATATTAGAAAGAAGTTTCCTGACAAACTACTTTGTAATGGGTGAATTTTTCTCATAGAGGTAAACCATTCCTTTCATTGTACAGTTTGGTAGCACTGTTTTTGTGGAATCTGCAGTGGGATATTTGGGAGCACATAGAGGCCTAACATGTAAAAGACAATTCTTCAGGTAAAAACTGGAGACAAGCTTTTGGAGAAACTCCTTTGTGGTGTGTACATTCATCTCATAGAGCTAAATGTTTCTGTTGAGGGAGCACTTTGGCATCACTGTTTCTGTGGTGTCAGAGAAGGGATATTTGAGAGTGCATTGAAGCGTATGGTGGAAAAGGAAATATCCTCAGAAAAAAACGACATAGAAGCTTTCTGAAAAACTGCTTTTTGATGCATCAATTTGTCTCACAGAGTTACATCATTCTTTTCATGGAGAAGTTTGTTAGCACTGTTTTTGTGGAATCTGCTGAGGGATATTTTGGAGCTCAAGGGGTGTGAGGTGAAAAATGAAAATTCTCCAGGTAACAACTGGAGAGAAGCTTTCAAAGATACTCCTTTGTGATGTGTGCATTCATCTCATAGAGCTCTACGTTTCTGTTGAGGGAACACTTTCTCATCACTGTTTTTGTGGTGTCTGAGAAGGGATATTTGGGAGCTCATATAAGCCTCTGGTGGAAAAGGAAATATCCTCAGATAAAAACCAAAAAGAAGAATTCTGAGAAACTGCCTTGTGATGTGTAAATTCATGTAACAGAGTTACACTGTTCTTTTCATGTTGCAGTTTGCTAACACTGTTTTCTTGAAATCTGCAATGGGATATTATTGAACACATTGAAGCTGATGGTGACCAAGGAAACATATTCATATAAAAACTGGAAAGAAGCTTTCTGAGAACCCGATTTGTGATGTATTAATTCATCTCACAGTGTTACAGGAGTCTTTTCATGGATCAGTTTGGTATCACTGTTTTTGTGGTGTCTGAGAAGGGTTATTTGGGAGTGCATGGAAGCCGATGGTGGAAAAGGAAATATCCTGATATAAAAATTACAAAGAAGCTCTCTGAAAAATTTCTTTTTGAGGGGTGAATTCATCACACCAAGTTACAACGTTTATTTTCTATGAGCAGTTTAGTAGCACAGATTTTTAGGAATCTGTAAAGGGATATTCAGGAACTCCT
Organism: Piliocolobus tephrosceles; assembly: GCF_002776525.5. Classification (NCBI taxonomy): domain Eukaryota; kingdom Metazoa; phylum Chordata; class Mammalia; order Primates; family Cercopithecidae; genus Piliocolobus; species Piliocolobus tephrosceles. The sequence continues at coordinate 1,356 of NW_022329007.1, read as the reverse complement.
GGAGGTCTACAGTGAAAAAGGAAATAAGATAAAAACTGGAGAGAAGATTTTCAAGAAATGCTTTTGTGATATATGTATTCATCTCATAGAGCTTAAACTTTTTGTTGATTAAGCAGTTTGGCATCACTGTTTTGTGGTATCTGAGAGGAGATATTTGGGAGCACATTGAAGCATATGGTGAAAGAGGAAATATCTTCAGATTAAACTAGAAAGAAGCTTTCTGAGAAACTGCTTTGTGTTGTGTGAATTCATCTCACAGTTACACCACTCTTTTCATGGAGCAGTTTGGTGGCATAGTTTTTGGGGAATCTGAGAAGGGATATTTTGAATCACATCAAAGCCTGTGGTTACGAAGGACATATCCTCAGGTAAAAACTACAAAGAAGGTTGCTGAGAAAGTTCTTTGTGATGTGTTAATTCATTTCACAGAGTTACACCTTTCTTTTCATTGAGCCATTTGCTCATAATGTTTTTGTGGAAACTGCCAAGGGTTATTTGGGAGCGCATTGAGACCTATGATGAAAGAGGAAATATCCGCAGATAAAAATCAAAAAGAAGATTTCTGTGAAACTGCTTTGTGATGTGTGAATTCATCTCAGAGAGTTACAAAGTTCTTTTCATTGAGAAGGTTGCTAATACTTTTTTCCTGGAATCTGCAATGGGGTATTCCCGAGAGAATTGAGGAATATGGAGAGAACAGAAATATGTGCAGTTAAAATCTAGAAAGAAGTGGTCTGAGAAACAGCTTTGTGATGTGTGAATTCATCTCACAGAGTTACACCATTCTTTTCATGGAACAGTTTGGTAGCACTGTTTTTAGGGAATTTGAGAAGGGATATTTTGGATCATGTTGAAGACTAGGGTGACAATGAAATATAATCAGATAAAAACTAGCAAGAAACTGAGAAACCTCTTTGTGATGTATGTACTCATCTCATAGAGTAACACGTTTCTTTTCATGGAGCTGTTTGCTAACACAGTTTTTGTGGAATCTACAAAATGATATTTGAGAGTGAGTTGAGACATGTGGTGAAAAAGGAAATATCCTCAGATAAAAACTAGAAGAAAGCTTTCTGAGAAAATGCCTTGTGATGAGTGCATTCATCTCACAGTGCTACACCACACTTTTCTTGGAGCAGTTTGCTAACACTGTTTTCGTGGAATCTGCAATAGGATATTTTGGAGTGCATGGAAGCCTTTGGTGACAAAAGAAATAGCATCGGACAATAAAAATAAGCTTTCTGTGAAATTGACTAGTGATATGTGAATTCACCTCACAAAGTTTCACCTTTATTTTCATGGTGCAATATGGTAGCACTCTTTTTGGGGAATCTGAGAAGGGATGTTTTGGATCTC
>NW_022329006.1:0-3415 GCF_002776525.5 Piliocolobus tephrosceles | reverse complement strand
GAGATCCAAAACATCCCTTCTCAGATTCCCCAAAAAGAGTGCTACCATATTGCACCATGAAAATAAAGGTGAAACTTTGTGAGGTGAATTCACATATCACTAGTCAATTTCACAGAAAGCTTATTTTTATTGTCCGATGCTATTTCTTTTGTCACCAAAGGCTTCCATGCACTCCAAAATATCCTATTGCAGATTCCACGAAAACAGTGTTAGCAAACTGCTCCAAGAAAAGTGTGGTGTAGCACTGTGAGATGAATGCACTCATCACAAGGCATTTTCTCAGAAAGCTTTCTTCTAGTTTTTATCTGAGGATATTTCCTTTTTCACCACATGTCTCAACTCACTCTCAAATATCATTTTGTAGATTCCACAAAAACTGTGTTAGCAAACAGCTCCATGAAAAGAAACGTGTTACTCTATGAGATGAGTACATACATCACAAAGAGGTTTCTCAGTTTCTTGCTAGTTTTTATCTGATTATATTTCATTGTCACCCTAGTCTTCAACATGATCCAAAATATCCCTTCTCAAATTCCCTAAAAACAGTGCTACCAAACTGTTCCATGAAAAGAATGGTGTAACTCTGTGAGATGAATTCACACATCACAAAGCTGTTTCTCAGACCACTTCTTTCTAGATTTTAACTGCACATATTTCTGTTCTCTCCATATTCCTCAATTCTCTCGGGAATACCCCATTGCAGATTCCAGGAAAAAAGTATTAGCAACCTTCTCAATGAAAAGAACTTTGTAACTCTCTGAGATGAATTCACACATCACAAAGCAGTTTCACAGAAATCTTCTTTTTGATTTTTATCTGCGGATATTTCCTCTTTCATCATAGGTCTCAATGCGCTCCCAAATAACCCTTGGCAGTTTCCACAAAAACATTATGAGCAAATGGCTCAATGAAAAGAAAGGTGTAACTCTGTGAAATGAATTAACACATCACAAAGAACTTTCTCAGCAACCTTCTTTGTAGTTTTTACCTGAGGATATGTCCTTCGTAACCACAGGCTTTGATGTGATTCAAAATATCCCTTCTCAGATTCCCCAAAAACTATGCCACCAAACTGCTCCATGAAAAGAGTGGTGTAACTGTGAGATGAATTCACACAACACAAAGCAGTTTCTCAGAAAGCTTCTTTCTAGTTTAATCTGAAGATATTTCCTCTTTCACCATATGCTTCAATGTGCTCCCAAATATCTCCTCTCAGATACCACAAAACAGTGATGCCAAACTGCTTAATCAACAAAAAGTTTAAGCTCTATGAGATGAATACATATATCACAAAAGCATTTCTTGAAAATCTTCTCTCCAGTTTTTATCTTATTTCCTTTTTCACTGTAGACCTCCAGGAGTTCCTGAATATCCCTTTACAGATTCCTAAAAATCTGTGCTACTAAACTGCTCATAGAAAATAAACGTTGTAACTTGGTGTGATGAATTCACCCCTCAAAAAGAAATTTTTCAGAGAGCTTCTTTGTAATTTTTATATCAGGATATTTCCTTTTCCACCATCGGCTTCCATGCACTCCCAAATAACCCTTCTCAGACACCACAAAAACAGTGATACCAAACTGATCCATGAAAAGACTCCTGTAACACTGTGAGATGAATTAATACATCACAAATCGGGTTCTCAGAAAGCTTCTTTCCAGTTTTTATATGAATATGTTTCCTTGGTCACCATCAGCTTCAATGTGTTCAATAATATCCCATTGCAGATTTCAAGAAAACAGTGTTAGCAAACTGCAACATGAAAAGAACAGTGTAACTCTGTTACATGAATTTACACATCACAAGGCAGTTTCTCAGAATTCTTCTTTTTGGTTTTTATCTGAGGATATTTCCTTTTCCACCAGAGGCTTATATGAGCTCCCAAATATCCCTTCTCAGACACCACAAAAACAGTGATGAGAAAGTGTTCCCTCAACAGAAACGTAGAGCTCTATGAGATGAATGCACACATCACAAAGGAGTATCTTTGAAAGCTTCTCTCCAGTTGTTACCTGGAGAATTTTCATTTTTCACCTCACACCCCTTGAGCTCCAAAATATCCCTCAGCAGATTCCACAAAAACAGTGCTAACAAACTTCTCCATGAAAAGAATGATGTAACTCTGTGAGACAAATTGATGCATCAAAAAGCAGTTTTTCAGAAAGCTTCTATGTCGTTTTTTTCTGAGGATATTTCCTTTTCCACCATACGCTTCAATGCACTCTCAAATATCCCTTCTCTGACACCACAGAAACAGTGATGCCAAAGTGCTCCCTCAACAGAAACATTTAGCTCTATGAGATGAATGTACACACCACAAAGGAGTTTCTCCAAAAGCTTGTCTCCAGTTTTTACCTGAAGAATTGTCTTTTACATGTTAGGCCTCTATGTGCTCCCAAATATCCCACTGCAGATTCCACAAAAACAGTGCTACCAAACTGTACAATGAAAGGAATGGTTTACCTCTATGAGAAAAATTCACCCATTACAAAGTAGTTTGTCAGGAAACTTCTTTCTAATATTTATCTAAAGATATTTCCTTTTCCACTATAGATTTCAATGCACTCCCAGCTATCCCTTCTAAGACATCACAAAAACTGTGATATCAAAGTGCTCCCTCAACAGAAACGTTTAACTCTATGAGTTGAATGCACACATCACAAAGGAGTTTCTCATAAAGCTTCTCTCCAGTTTTTGCCTGAAGGTATTTCCTTTTTTGACATTGGACTCTATGCACTCCCGAATATCCCTTTGCAGATTCCAGAAAAACAATGTTACCAAACAGCTCAATGAAAAGAAAGGTGTAACTCTGTAAGATGAATTCACCCACCACAAAGCAGTTTCTCAGAAAGCTTCTTTCTATCTTAAATCTGAGGATACTTCCTTTTTCACCTTTGGCTTCAATATGTTCCCAAATATATCTTCTCAGACACCACAAAAACTGTGATGCCGAACTGCTCAGTCAACAGAAAGGTTAAACTCTATAAGATGAATAGACCCATCATAAAACCATTTCTCGCGAAGCTTCTCTCCAATTTTTATCTGAAATTATTTCCTTTTTCACCAAAGGCCTCTAGGAGCTTCCAAATATCCCTTCGTAGATTCCATAAAAACAGTGCTACCAAACTTCTCAAAGAAAACAAAAGTGTAACTCTGTGTGACGAATTCACCCATCACAAATAAATTTCTCGTAAAGTTTCTTTCTAGTTTTTATCTGAGGATATTTCCTTTTCTACCATTCACTTCTTTCTAGTTTAAATCTGAGGGTATTACCATTTTCAACACTGCAGATTCCATAAAAACAGTGCGATCTGCTCCGTGAAAAGAATCGTGTAACTCTGTGAGATGAATTCACACATCCAAAGTAATTTCTCAGAAAGCTTCTTTTTGGTTTTTGTCTGAGGATATTTCCTTC
>NW_022329005.1:0-4991 GCF_002776525.5 Piliocolobus tephrosceles | reverse complement strand
AAAGAAGCTTTCTGAGAAACTGCTTTGTGATTTGTGAATTCATCTCACAGAGTGACGATACTTTTATTGGAACAGTACGGTAGCATTATTTTTTGGAAATCTCAAAAGTGTTAATTTACATCGAATTGAAGCCTATTGTGACAAAGGACATATCTTCAGATAAAAACAAGAAAGAAGATTTCTCAGAAAGTTCTTTTTGATGTATGAGTTCACCTCACAGCATTACACCTTTCTTTTCATGGAACACTTTGGTAACACTGTTTTCATGGAATCTGCAAAGGAATATTTTTGAGCACTTTGAGACCTATGGTGAAAAAGGAAATATTTTCAGATAAAAACTAGAAATACCCTTTCTGAGAAATTTCTTTGTGATTTGTGAATTCATCTCACAGAGTTACATGATTCTTTTCATGGAGCAGTGTGGTCACACCGTTTCTGGGGAATCTGATAAGGGATACTTTGGATCGCATTGAAGCCTATGGTGACAGAGAAATTATCCTCAGACAAAACCCAAAAGGAAGCTTTCTGTGAAATTACTTTGCCATGCATGAATTCATCTCACCAATTTACACCATTTTTTTCTTTGAGAAGTTTGCTAACACTTTTTTCGTGGAATCTGCAATGGAATATTGAGGAGCGCATAGGGGAATATGGTGAAAAAGGAAATATCCTCAGACAAAAACTAGTAAGAAGCTTACTGAGAAACAGCTTTGTGGTGTGTGAATTCATTTCAGAGAGTTACAGTATTCTTTTCATGGCGCAGCATGGTAGCACTGTTTTTGGGTAATCTGCAATAGGATATTTGGGAGTGCATTGAAGCCTATGGTGACAAAGGAAATATCCTCAGAAAAAAACCAAACAGAAGCTTTTTGAGAAACTGATTTGTGATGTGTGAATTCACCTCACAGATTTACACTTTTCTTTTCATGGAACAATTTGCTAACACTATTTTTTGGAATCTGAAAAGGAATATTTGTGAGCTCATTGAGGCCGATGGTGAAAAAGGAAATATCCTCAGACAAAAACTAGAAAGAAACTTTCTGAGGAACTGTTTTGTGACTTGTGAATTCATCTCACTGAGTTACACCTTTGTTTTCCTGAGCAGTTTGGTAACACTGTTTGTATGGAATCTGCAAAGGAATATTCGGGAGTGCCTAGAGTCCAATGGTGAAAAAGGAAGTATCTTCAGGCAAAAACAGGAGAGAAGGTTTCTGAGAAACTACTTTGTGATGTGTGCATTCATCTAATAGAGCTAAACGTTTCTGTTGAGGGAGCACTTCAGCATCACTGTTTTTGTGATGTCTGAGAAGGGATATTTGAGAGCACATGAAACCTATGTTGGAAAAGGAAATATCTTCAAATAATAACTAGAACGAAGCTTTCTGAGGAAGTTATTTGTGATGTGTGAATTTACCTCACAGAGATACACCTTACTTGTCTTTGAGCAGTTTGCTACCACTGTTTTCGAGGAATATGCAAATGAATATATGAGAGTGCACTGAGGCATACAGTGAATAAAGAAATATCCTCAGATAAAAACGAGAAAGAATCTTTCTGAGAAACTGGTTGGTGGTATGTGAATTCATCTCACAGAGTTACATTGTTCTTTTCATTCGGCATTTTTCTAACACTGTTTTTGTGGAATCTGTAATAGCGTATTTTGGAGAACATTGAAGCATATGGTGACAAAGGAAATATCCTCAGATAAAAACTAGAAAGAAGTTTTCTGACAAACAGTTTTGTGAGGTGTGAATTAATCTCACAGAGTTACACCATTCCTTTCATGGAGCAGTTTGGTAGCACTGTTTTTGGGGAATCTGAGAAGGGATACTTTGGATTGCATTGAAGCCTAGGGTGACAAAGAAAATATCCTCAGATAAAAAATAGAAAGAAGCTTTCTGAGAAAGTTCTTTGTGATGTGTGAAGTCTACTCACAGAGGTACATCTTTCTTTTCATGAAACAGTTGGCAAACTCTGTTTTTGTGGAATCTGCAAAGGGATATTTTGAGCGCTTTTAAGCCAATGGTGAAAAACGAAATATCCTCAGATAAACACTAGAAAGATTATTTCTGAGAAACTGCTTTGTGATATGTGAATTCATCACACAGAGTTACACCTTTCTTTTCATTGAACAGCTTGCTAACCCTGTTTTCTTGGAATCTGCAATGGGCTATTTCGAGATGCTTTGAAGCTTATGGTGAAAAAGCAAGTATCCTCATATTAAAACTAGAAAGAAGTTTTCTGAGAAACCGCTTTGTGATGTGTTAATTCATCTAAAACAGTTACACGATTCTTTTTATGGTTCAGTTTGGTAGCACTGTTTTTGGGGAATCTAAGAAGGGATATTTTGGTTCACATTGAAACTTATGGTGACAAAGAAATATCCTCAGATAAAAGATAGAAAGAAGCTTTCCGAGAAAGTTATTTGTGAAGTGTGAATTCATCTCACATAGTTACACCTTTCTTTTCATGGAACAACTTGCTAGCACTGTTTTCCTGATATCTGCAAAGGGATAGTTGGGAGCACCTTGAGGCCTATGGTGAAAAAGGAAATATCCTTAGAGAAAAACTATAAAGAAGCTTTCTGAGAAACTGCTTTGTGATGAGTAAATTCATCTCACAGAGTTCCATCTTTCTTTTCATTGTGCATTTTGGTATCACTGTTTTTGGGCAATCTGCAGAGGGATTTTTGGGAGCTCATAGAGGAATATGGTGAAAAAGGAAATATCTTCAAATAAAAAGTGGGGAGAAGGTTTTTGAGAAACTGTTTTGTGATGTGTGCATTCATCTCCTAGAGATAAATCATTTTGTTGATTGAGCAATTTGGCATCCCTGTTTTTGTGGTGTCTGAGAAGGGATAGTTGGGAGTGCATTGAGTCTGATAGTGGATTAGTAAATATGCACAGATAAAAACTAGAAAGAAGATTTCTGGTAGATTATTTTGTGATGGGTGAATTCTTCTCGCAGAGTTAAATCTTTCTTTTCATTGAGCAATTTGTTAACACTGCTTTTGTGGAATATTCCAAGGGATATTTGGGAGTGGATGGAGGCCAATGTTGAAAAAGGAATTATCTTCAGGTGAAAACTGGAGAGAACGTTTCTGATAACTCTTTTGTGATGTGTGCATTCATCTCATAGAGGTAAAACTTTCTGTTGAGAGAGTACTTTGGCATCACTGTTTTTGTGCTGTCTGAGAAGGAATATTTGGGAGCGCATGATAGCCAATGATGGAAAAGGAAATAGCCTGAGATAAAAACTAGAAGGAAGGTTTCTGAGAAATTTCTTTGTGATGGCTTAACTTATCACACAGACTTACAACTTTTTTTCTTTGAGCAGTTTAATAGCACTGTTTTTATGGACTCTGCAAAGACATATTCAGAAACTCTTGAAGGCCTACAGTGAAAAGGAAATAAATTCAGATAAATACTAGAGACAAACTTTTCAAGAAACGGTTTTTTGATGTGTGTATTCATCTCAAAGTGTTTAAACTTCTGTTGATTGAGCAGTTCTGTGTCACTGTTTTTGTGGAATCTGAGAGGAGGGATATTTGAGCACATTGAAACCTATGATGAAAAAGGAAATACCATCAGATTTAAACTAGAAAGAAGTTTTCTGAGAAACTGATTTGTGATGGGTGAATTCATCTCACAGAGTTACATATTTCTTTTCATTGAGCAGTTTGATAACACTGCTTTTGTGTAATCTGCAAAGGGATATTCTGGAGTGCAAAGAGTCCAATGGCAAAAAGGGAAATATCTTCAGGTAAAAACTGGAGAGAAACATTCTGAGAAACTCCTTTGTGATGTGTGCATTCATCTAACAGTGCTAAAGGTTTCTGTTGAGGGAACACTGGCATCACTGTTTTTGCGGTGTCTGAGAAGGGATATTAGGGAACACATTGAAGCCTATGGTTTTAAGGAAATATTTGCATATAAAAACTAGAAAGAAATTTTCTGAGAAACAGCTTTGTGATGTCTGAACTCATCTCAGAGTTACACCATTCTTTTCATGGAGCAGTTTGGTAGCACTGTTTTGGGGGAATCTGAGAAGGGATATTTTGGGTCGCATTGAAGCTTACAGTGACAAAGGAAATATCCTCAGATCACAACTAGAAAGAAACTTTCTGAGAAAGTTCTTTATGATGTATGAATTCATCTCACAGTGTTACTCCTTTCTTTTCCTGGAGCAGTTTGCTAACACTGTTTTCATGGAATCTGCAATGGATTTTTCCAGAGCCCTTTGATGCCTATAGTGAAAAATGAACTTTCCTCCGATAAAAACTAGAAAGAAGCCATCTGAAAAACAGCTTTGTGGTTTGTGATTTCATCTTACAGAGTTTCACCATTCTTTTCATTGAGCAGTTTGATAACACTGTTTTCGTGCAATCTGCAATAGGATATTTCAGACTGCTTTGAAGCCTATGGTGACAAAGAAAATATTCACAGATAAAAGTCCAAAAATAAGCTTTCTGTTAAACTGCTTTGTGATGTGAGAATTCATCTCACAGAGTTACACCATTCTTTTCATTGAAAAGTTTGCTAACACTTTTTTCGTTTAATCTGCTATGGGATATTTGAGAGTGCATTGATTAAAATGGTGAAAAAGGAAATACCCTAGGATTAAAACGAGAAAGAAGTTTTCTGAGAAGCATCTTTGTGATATGGGAATTCATCTCACAGAGTTACACCATTCTTTTCATGGAATATATTTTTAGCACCTTTATGGTGAATCTGACAAGGGATATTTTTGGTCACATTGAAGCCTATGGAGTCAAAGGAAATATCCTCACTTAAAAACTAGAAAGAAGATTTCTGAGAAACTACATCATCCTGTGTGAATTCATCTCACAGAGTTACAATGTTGTTTCCATTGAGCAATTTGATAACACTGTTTTCAGGGAATCTGCAATAGGATATTTGGGAGTGCATTGAAGCCTATTCTGACGAAGGAAATATCCTCAGACAAAAACCAAAAAGAAGCTTTCTGAGAAA
>NW_022329004.1:0-4991 GCF_002776525.5 Piliocolobus tephrosceles | reverse complement strand
TTTCTCAGAAAGCTTCTTTTTGGTTTTTGTCTGAGGATATTTCCTTCGTCAGAATAGGCTTCAATGCACTCCCAAATATCCTATTGCAGATTCCCTGAAAACAGTGTTATCAAATTGCTCAATGGAAACAACATTGTAACTCTGTGAGATGAATTCACACAGGATGATGTAGTTTCTCAGAAATCTTCTTTCTAGTTTTTAAGTGAGGATATTTCCTTTGACTCCATAGGCTTCAATGTGACCAAAAATATCCCTTGTCAGATTCACCATAAAGGTGCTAAAAATATATTCCATGAAAAGAATGGTGTAACTCTGTGAGATGAATTCCCATATCACAAAGATGCTTCTCAGAAAACTTCTTTCTCGTTTTAATCCTAGGGTATTTCCTTTTTCACCATTTTAATCAATGCACTCTCAAATATCCCATAGCAGATTAAACGAAAAAAGTGTTAGCAAACTTTTCAATGAAAAGAATGGTGTAACTCTGTGAGATGAATTCTCACATCACAAAGCAGTTTAACAGAAAGCTTATTTTTGGACTTTTATCTGTGAATATTTTCTTTGTCACCATAGGCTTCAAAGCAGTCTGAAATATCCTATTGCAGATTGCACGAAAACAGTGTTATCAAACTGCTCAATGAAAAGAATGGTGAAACTCTGTAAGATGAAATCACAAACCACAAAGCTGTTTTTCAGATGGCTTCTTTCTAGTTTTTATCGGAGGAAAGTTCATTTTTCACTATAGGCATCAAAGGGCTCTGGAAAAATCCATTGCAGATTCCATGAAAACAGTGTTAGCAAACTGCTCCAGGAAAAGAAAGGAGTAACACTGTGAGATGAATTCATACATCATAAAGAACTTTCTCAGAAAGTTTCTTTCTAGTTGTGATCTGAGGATATTTCCTTTGTCACTGTAAGCTTCAATGCGACCCAAAATATCCCTTCTCAGATTCCCCCAAAACAGTGCTACCAAACTGCTCCATGAAAAGAATGGTGTAACTCTGAGATGAGTTCAGACATCACAAAGCTGTTTCTCAGAAAATTTCTTTCTAGTTTTTATATGCAAATATTTCCTTAAAACCATAGGCTTCAATGTGTTCCCTAATATCCCTTCTCAGACACCGCAAAAACAGTGATGCCAGTGTTCCCTCAACAGAAACCTTTAGCACTGTTAGATGAATGCACACATCACAAAGGAGTTTCTCAGAATGTTTCTCTCCAGTTTTTACCTGAAGATATTTCCCTTTTTGCCATTGGACTCTTTGCACTCCAGAATATCCCTTTGCAGATTACACAAAAGCAGTGTTATCAAACTGCTCAATGAAAAGAAATATGTAACTCTGTGAGATGAATTCACCCATCACAAATCAGTTTCTCAGAAAACTTCTTTCTAGTTTAAATCTGATGGTATTTCCTTTTTCATCATAGGTTTCAATGTGCTCAAATATCCCTCCTCTCAGATTCCACAAAAACAGTGACACAGAACTGCTCAATCAACAGAAGTTTAAACACTTTGAGATGAATACACACATCAAAAAACCGTTTCTTGAAAAGTTTGTCTCTAGTATTTATCTGAATTTATTTCCTTTTCACTGTAGGCCTTCAAGAGTTTCTGAATATGTCTTTGCAGAGTCCATAAAAACAGTGCTATTAAACTGCTCAAAGAAAAAAAGTTGTAAGTCTGTGTGATAAGTTAAGCCATCACAAAGAAATTTCTCAGAAACCTTCCTTCTAGTTTTTATCTCAGGCTATTTCCTTTTCCATCATTGGCTATCATGCGCTCCCAAATATTCCTTCTCAGACAGCACAAAAACAGTGATGCCAAAGTACTCTCTCAACAGAAAGTTTTACCTCTATGAGATGAATGCACACATCACAAAAGAGTTATCAGAAACGTTCTCTCCAGTTTTCACCTGAAGATAATTCCTTTTTCAACATTGGCCTCCATCCACTCCCAAATATCCCTTGGAATATTCCACAAAAGCAGTGTTAACAAATTGCTCAATGAAAAGAAAGATTTAACTCTGCGAGAAGAATTCACCCATCACAAAATAATCTACCAGAAATCTTCTTTCTAGTTTTTATCTGTGCATATTTACTAATCCACTATCAGACTCAATGCACTCCCAACTATCCCTTCTCAGACACCACAAAAACAGGGATGCCAAATTGCTCAATCAACAAAATGATTTATCTCTAGGAGATGAATGCACACATCACAAAACAGTTTCTCAAAAACCTTCTCCCCACTTTTTATTTGAAGATATTTCCTTTTTCACCATATTCCTCTATGAGCTCCCAAAAATCCCTCTGCAGATTGCCCAAAAACAGTGATACCAAAATGCACAATGAAAAGAAAGATGGAACTCTGTGAGATGAATTTACTCATCACAAAGCAGTTTCTCAGAAAGCTTCTTTATAGTTTTTCTCTAAGGATATTTCCTTTTTCACCATAGGCCTCAAGGTGCTCCCAACTATCCCTTTGCAGATATCAGGAAAACAGTGCTAGCAAGTTGTTCCATGAAAAGAAAGGTGTAACTATGTGAGATGAATTCACACTTCACAAATAACTTTCTCGGAAAGCTTCTTTCTATCTTTTATCTGAGGATATTTCTTTGTCACCATAAGTTTCAATGTGAACCAAAATATCCCTTCTTAGATTCCCCAAAAACAGTGCTACCAAACTGAACCATAAAAAGAATCGTGTAACTGTTTTAGATGAATTAACACATCACAAAGCGGTTTCTCAGAAAACTTCTTTCTAGTTTTAATATGAGGATACTTGCTTTTTCACCATAAGCTTCAAAGCATCTCGAAATAGCCCATTGCAGATTCCAAGAAAACAGGGTTAGCAAGCTGTTCAATGAAAAGAAAGGTGTAACTCTGTGTGATGAATTCACATATCACAAAGCAGTTTCTCAGAAATAATCTTTCTAGTGTTTATCTGAGGATATTTCGTTTTTCACCATTGGCTTAAAAGCGCTCAAAATATCCCTTTGCAGATTCCACAAAAACAGAGTTTGCCAACTGTTTCATGAAAAGAAAGATGTACCTCTGTGAGTAGACTTCACACATCACAAAGAACTTTCTCAGAAAGCTTCTTTCTATTTTTTATCTGAGGATATTTTCTTTGTCACCCTAGGCTTCAATGCAATCCAAAGTATCCCTTCTCAGATTCCCCAAAAACAGTGCTACCAAACTGCTCCATGAAAGGAATGGTGTAACTCTGTGAGATTAATTCACACCTCACAAAACTGTTTGTCAGAAAACTTCTTTCTAGTTTTTATCTGAGGATATTTCCTTTGTCACCATATGCTTCAATGTTCTCCAAAATACGCTATTACAGATTCCACAAAAACAGTGTTAGAAAAATGCCGAATGAAAAGAACAATGTAACTCTGTGAGATGAATTCACATACCACCAACCAGTTTCTCAGAAAGATTCTTTCTCGTTTTTATCTGAGGATATTTCTTTATTCACTGTATGCCTCAGTGCACTCTCATATATTCATTTGCATATTCCTCGAAAACAGTGGTAGCAAACTGCTCAAAGACAAGTAAGGTGTATCTCTGTGAGGTAAATTCACACATCACAAATAACTTCCTCAGAAAGCTTCGTTCTAGTTATTATTTGAAGATATTTCCTTTTCCAACATAGGTTTCATGTGCTCTCAAATATCCCTTCTCAGACATCACAAAAACAGTGATGCTGAAGTGCTCCCTCAACAGAAACGTTTAGCTCTATTAGATGAATGCACACATCACAAAGTAGTTTCTCAGAAACCTTCTCTCCTGTTTTTGCCTGAAGATACTTCCTTTTTCACCATTGGACTCTAGGCACTCCCGAATATTCCTTTGCAGATTCCATACAAACAGTGTTACCAAACTGCTCAGGAAAACAAAGGTGTAACTCAGTGAGATGAATTCACAAGTCACAAAACAGTTCCTCAGAAAGTTTCTTTCTAGTTTTTGTCTGAGGATATTTCCTTTTTCACCATCGGCCTCAATGAGCTCACAAATATTCCTTTTCAGATTCCAAAAAATAGTGTTAGCAAATTGTTCCATGAAAAGAAAAGTGTAAATCTGTGAGGTGAATTCACACATCACAAATCAGTTTCTCAAAAAGCTTCTGTTTGGTTTTTTTCTGAGGATATTTCCTTTGTCACCATAGGCTTCAATGCACTCCCAAATATCCTATTGCAGATTACCCAAAAACAGTGCTACCATGCTGCGCCATGAAAAGAATACTGTAACTCTCTGAAATGAATTCACACACCACAAAGCTGTTTCTCAGTAAGCTTCTTACTAGTTTTTGTCTGAGGATATTTCCTTTTTCACCATATTCCCCTATGCGCTCCTCAATATTCCATTGCAGATTCCACGAAAAAAGTGTTAGCAAACTTCTCAAAGAAAAAAATGGTGTAAATTGGTGAGATGAATTCATGCATGGCAAAGTAATTTCACAGAAAGCTTCCTTTTGGGTTTTGTCTGAGGATAATTTCTCTGTCACCATAGGCTTCAATGCGATCCAAAGTATCCCTTATCAGATTCCCCAGAAACGGTGTGACCACACTGCTCCATGAAAAGAATCATGTAACTCTGTGAGATGAATTCACAAATCACAAAGAAATTTCTCAGAAAGGGTATTTCTAGTTTTTATCTGAAAATATTTCCTTTTTCACCATAGGTCTCAAAGTGCTCAAAAATATTCCTTTGCAGATTCCATGAAAACAGTGTTACCAAAGTGTTCCATGAAAAGAAAGGTGTAATGCTGTGAGGTGAACTCATACATCAAAAAGAACTTTCTGAGAAATCTTCTTTCTTGTTTTTATCTGAAGATATGTCCTTTGTCACAATAGGCTTCAATTCGATGTAAATTAACACTTTTGAGATTTCCAAAAAATAATGCTACCGTACTGTTCCAATAAAAGTATCGTCACTCTGTGAGATGAATTCACAAATCACAAAGCAGTTTCTCAGAAAGCTTCTTT
>NW_022329003.1:0-13706 GCF_002776525.5 Piliocolobus tephrosceles | reverse complement strand
GCTTTGAAGCCTTTGGTGACAAAGGAATTATCCTCAGATAACAACCAAGAAGAAGCTTTCTGTGAAATTGCTTTGTGATGTGTGAATTCACCTCACTGAGTTTTACTGTTCTTTTCATTGAGAAGTTTGCTAAAAATTTTTTCGTTTAATCTGCAATGGGATATTTTGGAGAGCATTGAGGAATATGGTTAAAAAGGAAATATCCTCAGATAAAAACTATAAAGATGTTTTCTGAGAAACATCTCTGTGATATGTGAATTCATCTCCCAGAGTCACACGATTCTTTTCATGGATCAGTTTGCTAACACTGTTTTAGGGGAATCTGAGAAGGGATATTTTGGATTTCATTGAAGCTTATGGTGACAAAGGAAATATCCTCAGATGCATACTAGAAAGAAGCTTTTTGAGAAACTTCTTTGTAGTGTGCGAATTCATCCTACAGAGTTACACCATTCTTTTAATTGATCAGTGTGCTAACACTGTTTTCATGGAATCTGCAAAGGTATATATTGGAGCACAGTGAGACCTATAGTGAAAAAGAAAATGATCTCAGTTAAAAAGTAGAAAGAATTTTGTGAGAAACTGCTTTGTGATGTGTGAATTCATCTCTCAGTATTACACTGTAGTTTTCATTGAGCTGTTTACAAACACTGTTTTCTTGGGATCTGCAATGGGATATTTTGGAGCTCATTGAAGCTTATGGTAACATAGGAAATATGTTCATATAAAAATTAGAAAGAAGCTTTCTGAGAAACCACTTTGTGATGTGTTAATTCATATCACAGTGTTACACGATACTTTTCATGGATCAGTTTGGTAACAGTGTCTTTGGGGAATCTGAGAAGCAATATTTTGAATCACGTTGAAGCCTAGGTTGACAAAGGAAATATCCTCAGATAAAAACTAGAAAGAATCTTTCTGAGAAAGTTCTTTGTGATGTGTGAATTTATCTCAGAAAGTTACACCTTATTTTCATGAAGCAGTTTGTTAACACTGTTTTCATATAATATGCAGTGGGATATTCTGGAATACAAACTAGAAAGAAGCTTTCTGAGATACAGCTTTGTGATGTGTGAATTCATCTTACAAAGTTACACCATTCTTTTCATTGAACAGTTTGATAACACTGATTTCATGGTATCTGTAACAGGGTATTTTAAAGGGCATTGAAGCCTATGGTGACAAAAGAAATATCCTCAGATAAAAATCAAAAAGAGGCTTTCTGTCAAACTGCTTTATGGTGTGTGAATTCATCTCACCGAGTAACACCCTTCTATTCATTGAGAAGTTTGCTAACAGTATTTTCATTTAATCTGAAATTGGATATCCAGGAGTGCTTTGAGGAATATGGTGAAAAAGTAAATATCCTCAGACAAAAACTAGAAACAAGCTTTCTGAGAAACTGCTTTGTGATGTGTGAATTAGTCTCACAGAAGTGCACGGTTCTTTACATTGAACAATGTACTTACACTGTTTTCTTGGAATCTGAAATACGATATTTCTGAGCGCATTGAAGCCTATGGTGACAAAGTAAAAATCCTCATATAAAAAATAGAAAGAAGCTTTCTGAGAATCCGCTTTCTGATGTGTTAATTCATCTCACAAGGTTACACGATTGCTTTCATGGAGCAGATTGGTAGCACTGTTTTTGGTGCATCTGAGAAGGGATATTTTGGATCACATTGAAACCTATGGTGACAAAGAAAATATCCTCAGATAAAAACTAGAAAGAAACCTTATGAGAAAGCTCTTTCTTATATGTGAATTCATCTCGCTGAGATACACTTTTCTTTTCAGGAGTAGTTACTAACACTGTTTTCGTGGAATCTGCAAAGGGATAATTTGGAGCGCTTTGAGACCTATGGTGAAAAAGGAAATATCTTCAGATAAAAACTAGAAAAAAGCTTTAGAGAAACTGCTTTGTGGTGGGTGAATTCATCTCACAGAATTATACCTCTGTATTCATCGAGCAGTTTGATAGCACTCTTTCTGGGGAATCTCCAAAGGGATTTTCTGGAGCTCATAGAAGCCTATGGTGAAAAAGGAAGCATCTTCAGATGAAAAATGGAGAGAAGGATTTGAGAAACTCTTTTGTGAGGTGTTTATTCATCTCATAGAGATAAATCATTTAGTTGATTGAGAATTTTTTCATCTCTGTTTTTGTGGTGTCTGGGAAGCTATAGTTGAGAGTGCATTGAGGCTGATGGTCTAAAGGTAAATATGTAAAGATAAAAACTAGAAAGGAGCTTTCTGATAGATTTATTTGTACTGTGTGAATTCATCTCCCAGAGATAAACCATTCTTTTCATTGAGCAGTTTGGTAACCCTGGTTTTGTGTTATGTACAAAGGTAAATTTGGAATGCAGAGAAGCTTATGGTGAAAAAGGAAATACCCTCAGATAAAACCAGAATGAAGTTTTTTAAGAGACTGTCTTGTTATGAGAGAATTCATATCACCGAGATAAATCTTTCTTTTCATTGAACAGTTTTTTAGCAATATTTTCATGGAATATACAGGGGATATTTGGAAGCAGATAGAGACCAATGTTGAAAAAGGAAATATCTTCAGGTAAAAACACGAGAGAAAGTTCATGAAAACTACCCTGTGACGTGATCATCCATCTCATAGAGGTAAAGCTTTCTTTTGAGAAAGCAGTTTGGCATCACTGTTTTTGTGGTGTCTGAGAAGGGATATTTGGTAGCTCATGGAAGCCGAAGGTGGGAAAGGAAATATCCTCAGTTGAAAACTAGAAAGAAGCTTAATGAGAAAGTTCTTTGTGATGTGTGAATTCATCTCACAGAGTAACCCCTTTCTTTTCATGGAGCAGTTCCCTAACACTGTTTTCATAGCATATGCAATGTTATAATACGGAGCACATTGAAGCGTATAGTGAAAAAGGAAATATTCTTAGATAAAAACTAGAAAGAAGTTTTCTGAGAAACTGCATTGTCATGTGTGAATTAATCTCACAAAGTTACACTTTTCTTTCCACCGAGCAGTTTGCTAACACTGGTTTCGTGGCATCTGCAATGTGATATTTGGGAGCGCATTGAGGCCTATAGTGAAAAAGGAAATATCCTCAGATATAATGAGAAAGAAGTTTTCTGAGAAATTGCTTTGTGATGTGTTAATTCATCTGTCAGAGATACATGATGCTTCTCATGGATCAGGTTGGTATCAGTGTTTTTAGGGAATCTGAGAAAGGGTATTTTGGATCTCAATGAAGCCTATGGTGAAAAGGAAATATTCTCAGACAAAAGTAGAAAGAAGTCTTCTGAGAAAGTTCTTCATCATGTGTGAATTCACCTCAGAAAGTTACACCTTTCTTTTCACAGAGCAGTTTGCTAAGACTGTTTTTGTGGAATCTGCCAAGGAATATTTGGGAGCACATTGAGGCATACAGTGAAAAGGGAAATATCCTAATATAAAAACTAGAAAGAAGGTTTCTTAGAAAACGCTTTGTGATTTTTGAATTCATCCCACAGAGTAACACTGATCTTTCCATTAAGCAGTTTGATAACACTGTTTTCGTGGAATTTGCAATATTGTATTTGGGAACACATTGAAGCCTATGGTGACAAAGGAAATATCCTCATATAAAAACCAAAAGTGTGCTTTGTGAGAAACTCATTTGTGATGTGTGAATTCATCTCACAGAGTTACACTGTTCTTTTAATTGAGCAGTTTGCTATCACTGTTTCTTGGAATCTGCAATGGGATATTTTGTAGTGTATTGAAGCTTATTGTGACAAAGGAAATATCCTCAGACAAAAACTAAAAAGAAGCTTTCTGACAAACCACTTTGAGCTGTGTTAGTTGTGTTAATTCATTACACAGAGTTACATGATTCTTTTCATGGATTAGATTGGTAGCATTGTTTTTGGGGAATCTGAGAAGGGATATTTTTGGTCGTATTGAAGCCTAAGGTGATAAAGGAAAACTCCAAAGATAAAAAACTAGAAAGAAGCTTTTCGAGAAAGTTCTTTGTGAGGTGTCATTTCATCTCAGAGAATTACACTATTCTTTTCATTGAGCAGTTTGATTACACAGTTTTTATGGAATCTGCAAAGGGATATTTGGGAGCTCACTGGGTCCAATAGTGAAAAAGGAAATATCCTCAGATAAATACTAGAAAGAAACTTTCTGCGAAACTGCTTTATGATGTTGGAATTCATCTCACAGAGTTACACCATTCTGTTCATTGAGAAATTTACTAATACATTTTTCGTTTAATCTTCAATGGGATATTTGAGAGGGAATTGAGGATTATGGTGAAAAAGGAAATATCCCTCAATAACAACTAGAAGGAAGATTTTTGAGAAAGAGCTTTGTACTCAGAGAGTACCACCACTCTTTTCTTGGAGCAGTTTGGTAGCGCTGTTTTGGGGAATTCTGACAGTGATATTTTGAATGGCATTGTAGCCTATTGTGACAAATAAAATAATCTCAGATAAAAATTAGAAAGAAGCTTTTTGAGAGAGTTCCTTGTGATGCGTGAATTCATATCACAGAGTTACACCTTTCTTTTCATGGAGTAGTTTTCTATCACTGTTTTCCTGGAAACTGCGAAGGTATATTTGGGAGTGCATTGAGACCTGTAGTGAAAAAGGAAATATCCTCAGATAAAAAGGAGAATGAAGTTTTCAGATAAACTGATTTCTGATGTATTAATTCATCTCTCAGAGTTACACAATTCTTTTTGTGGACCAGTTTGCTAGCCATGTTTTTGTGGAATCTGAGAAGGAATATTTTGGATCATATTGAAAGCTGTGGTGACAAAGGAAATATCCTCAGATAAAAACTAGAAAGAAGCTTTCTGAGAAAGTTCTTTGTGATATGTGAATTCATCTCACAGAGTTACACCACCCTTTTCATTGAGCAGTTTTATAACACTGTTTTCATGGAATCTGCAAAGTGATGACTGGGAGCTCATTGAGGCTTATGGTGAAAAATTGCATACCATCATATAAAAACTAGAAAGAAGGTTTCTAAGACACTGCTTTTTGATGTGCAAAATCATCTCACAGAGTTACACGGTTGTTTTCATTCAGCAGTCTGATAAACCTGTTTTCGTAGAATCTGTAATAGGGTACTTGGGAGTGCATTGGATGTCAAAGGAAATATCTTCAGATAAAAACTAGAGAGAAGCTTTCTGAGAAACAGCTTTGTCATGTGTGAATTCCTCTCACAGAGTTACACCCCTGTTTTCACGGAGCAGTTTGGTAGCACTCCTTTTGAAAAATCTGAGGAGGGATAGTTTGGATGAAATATCCTAAGATAAAAAAGAGAAGCATTCTGAGAAACTACTTTATGATGTGTTAATTCATCTCAGAGAGTTACATGAGTCTTTTAATGGATCATTTGATAGCACTGTTTTTGGCTAATCTGAGAAGGCATATTTTGGAATGCATTGAAGCCTGTGTTGACAAAGGAAATAACTTCAGAAGAAAACTAGAAATAAGCTTTCTGAGAAAGCTGTTTGTGATGTGTGAATTTATCTCACAGAGTTACAGTGTTCTTTTCATGGAGCCATTTGTTAACACTGCTTTCATGGAATTTGCAAAGGGATATTTGGGAGTACATTGAGGACGATCTTGAAAAACGAAATATCCTCAGATAAAACCTATAAAGAAACTTTCTCAGAAACTGCTATGTGATGTGTGAATGCATCACACAGAGTTGCACCATCCTTTTCATTGAGCAGTTTGATAACACTGTTATGGTGGAATCTGCAAAGGGATTTATTGGAGCGCATTGAAGGCTAAGGTGAAAAAGGAAATATGCTCAGATAAAAACTAGAAAGAAACTTTCCAAAAAACTTTTTTGTGATGTGTGAATGCATCTCATGGGGTTAAACTGTTCTTTTCATTGAGCAGTTTGCTAACACTCTTTTCTTGGAATTTGCAACGGGGTTATTTCGGAGCACATTGAAGCTTACATTGACATAGGAAATATCCTCAGACAAAAAGTAGAAAGAAGCTTTGTGAGATACTGCTTTGTGATGTGTTAATTCATCTCAGAGAATTATATGAATTTTTTCATAACTCAGTTTGATAGCCCTGTTTTTGGAGAATCCGTGAAGGGATATTTTAGATCGCATTGAAGCCTACAGTGACAAGGGAAATAATCTCAGATAAAAACTACAAAGAAGGTTTCTGAAAAAGTTGTTTTCAATGTCTGAATTCATCTCACAGAGTTATAAATTTCTTTTTTGGAACAGTTTGCTAGCACTATTTTCCTGGAATCTGCGAAGGGATATTTGGGAGCACTTTGAGGCCTATAGAGAAAAAGGAAATATCCTCAGTTAAAAACTAGAAAGAAACTTTCTGAGAAACTGCTTTGTGAAGTGTCAATTCACCCAGCAGAGTTACACTATTCATTTCATTGAGGAGTTTTCTAACACTCTTTTTGTTGAATCTGCAAGGGAATATACAGGAGCACATTGAGGCCTATGGTGAAAAAGGAAATATCCTCAGATAATAAGTAGATAGAAGCTTCCTGAGAAACTGTTCGTGATGTGTGAATTCATCTCACAGAGTTACACTGTCCTTTTCATTGAGCAGTTTGCCAACACTGTTTTTGTAGAATCTGCAAAGTAACATTTCAGAGTGCATTGAAACTTTAGGTGACAAAGGAAATATCCTCATATAGGTAATAGAAGGAAGCTTTCTGAGATAACGTATTCAGATATGTTAATTCATCTCACAGAGTTACACATTCTTTTCATTTTGCAGTTTGGTAGCACTGTTTTTTAGGTAATCTGAGAAGGGATAATTTGGATTGCATTTAAGCCTATCTTGAGAAAGGAAATATCCTCAGATAAAAACTAGAACAAAGAGTTCTGAGAAAGTTCTTTGTGATGTGGGAATTTATCTCAAAGAGTTACAAATTTCTTTTCATGGAACTTTTCATGCTAACACTGTTTTCGTGTAATTTGCAAAGCGATATTGGGGAGTGCATTGAGGCCTGTAGAGAAAAAGGAAATATCCTCAAATAAAAACCAGAAAGAAACTTTCTGAGAAAATGCTTTCTGATGTGTGAATTTATCTCACTGTGTTGCACTATTCTTTTCACTGAGCAGTTTCCTAACACCGTTTTTATGGAATCTACAAATTGATATTTGGGAGCACATTGAGGCACATAGTGAAAAAGGAAATAGCCTCACATAAAACTATAAAGAAACTTTCGGAGAAACTGCTTTGTGATGTGTGAATTCATGTCATAGCTTTGTACTGTTCTTTTCATTGAGTAATTTGCTAACACTGTTTTCGTGGAATCTGCAATGTTATATTTTGGAGCACATTTAAGTGTATGGTGACAAAGGAAATATCCTAAGACAAAAACTAGAAAGTAGCTTTCCAAGAAACTCCTTTGTGATTTGTGAATTCATCTCACAGAGTTACATGATTCTTTTAATGGGTCAGTTTGCTATAACAGTTTTTGGGGAATCTGAGAAGGGATATTTGGGATAGCATTGAAGCCTATGGTGAAAAGGAAATATCCTCAGATAAAAACTAGAAAGAAGCTTTCTGAGATAGTTATTTCAGATGTGTGAACTCAACTCACAGAGTTACACCATTCTTTCCATTGTGCAGTTTCATAACACTGTTTTTGTGGAATCTACAAAGGGATATTTTGGAGCACATTGAATCTTAAGGTGACAAAGGATTACTCTCACATAAAAACTAGAAGAAGCTTTCTGAGGAAACACTTTCTGATGTGCTAATTCTTGTCACAGAGTTACATGATGTTTTTCATGGAGTAGTTTGGTAACACTGTTTTTGTGGAATCTGTAATGGGATATTCTGGAGCACTTTGAATCTTATGGTGACAAAGGAAATATCCTCAGACAAAAACTAGAGAGAAGCTTTCTGAGAAACTGCTTTGTGATTTGTGAATTTATCTAAAACAGTTACACCTTTCCTTTCATGTATCAGCTTGGTAGAACTCTCTTTGGGGAATATGAGAGGGGATATCTTGGATCCCATTGAAGCCTATGATGACACAGGAAATATCCTCAGATAAAAATTAGAAAAAAGGTTTCTGAGAATGTTCCTTGTGATGTGTGAATTCATCTCACAGAGTTACAACTTTCTCTTCATGGAGTTGTTTGCTAACACTGTTTTCGTGGAATCTACAAAGGGATATATCAGAGCACATTGAGGCCTATGGTGAAAAACTAAACATCCTCAGATAAAAACTACACAGAAGGTGTTTGAGAAACAGTTTTGTGATTTTTCAGTTCATCTCACAGAGTTAAATGATTCTTTTCATGGGGCAGTTTGGTATCACTGTTTTTGGGGTATCTGAGAAGGGATATTTTGGAACACATTAAAGCCTATGGTGACAAAGGAAGTATACTGAGATAAAAACCAGAAAGAAAATTTCTGAGAAATTTCAAGGTGATGTGTGAATTCGCCTCACAGGGTTACAACTTTCTCTTCATGGAGGAGAATACTAGCACTGTTTTCCTGGAATCTGCAAAGAGATATTTGGGAGCACAATAACCCCTGTGGTAAAAAGGAAAATATCTTTAGATAAAAACTAGAAAGAAGCTTTGTGAGAAACTGCTTTGTGATGTGTGAATTTCTCTCAGAGTTACAGTGTTCTTTTCACTCAGCAGTTTTCTAACACTTTTCTTGGAATCTGCAATGGGATATTTCTTAGCTTATTGAAGTTTATGGTGAAAAAGAAAATATCCTCATATTAAAACTAGAAAGAAGCTTTCTGAGTGATCACTTTGTGATGTGTTGCTTCATCTCACAGAGTTACATGATTCTTTTCAGGCAGAGAACAGTTTGGTGGCACTGTTTTTTGGGGAATCTGTGAGGAGTATTTGGGATCACATTGAAGCTGATGGTGACAACAGAAATATCCTCAGATAAAAATTAGAAAGAAGCTTTCTGAGAAAGTTCATTGTGGTGTATGAACTCATCTCACGGAGTTACATCATTCTTTTCATGGAGCAGCTTGATAACACTGTTTTTGTGGAATCTGCAATATGATACTTGGGAGCTCATTTATGTCAATGGTGGCAAACGAAATATCCTCAGAATAAAAGTAAAAGAAGCTTTCTGAGATACTGCTTTGTGATTTCTGAATTCATCTCACGGAGTTACACTGTATTTTTCATTGAGCAGTTTGCTAAGACTCTTTTCTTGGAATCTACAATGGATATTTTGGAGAGCATTTAACTTTGTACTGACAAAGGAAATACCCTAAGACAGAAACTGGAAACAAGCTTTCTGAGAAACTGCTTTGTGGTGCGTTATTTCAACTCACAGAGTTACACCTTTCTCTTCATGCAGCAGTTTGGTAGCACTGTTTTTGGGGAATCTGTGAAGGGATATTTTGGATCACATTGAAGCCTATGGTGACAAAGGAATCGTACTCAGTTAAAAGCTAGAAGGAAGCTTTCTAAGAAACTTCTTTGTGATGTCTGAATTCATCACACAGAGTTACACCTTTCTTTCCATGGATCAGGTTGCTGACACTGTTTTCATCAAATCGGCAAAGAGATATTTGGGAGCACGTTGAGGCCTATGGTGAAAAAGGAAATAACATCAGATAAAAACTAGAAAGGCGCTTTCTGAGAAACTGGTTTTTGATGTGTGAATTTATCTCACAGTATTACACTGGTCTTTCTATGGAGCAGTTTGCTAACAATGTCTTCTTTTAACTGCAGTGGCTTATTTCAGAGTGCATTGAAGCTTATGGTGACATAGGAAATATCCTCATAGAAAAAGTGAAAAGAAACTTTCTGAGTAACCTCTTTGTGATGTACTAATTCAAATCACATAGTTGCACAATTATTTTCATCGATCAGTTTGGTAGCACTGTTTTTGTGGAATCTGAGAATGGATATTATGGATCGCATTCAAGCCTATGGTGACAAAGGACATATTCTCAGAAAAAATCTTGGCAGAAGATTTCTGAGAAAGTTATATGTGATGTGTGAATTCATCTCACAGAGTTATACCTTTCTTTTTGTGGAGACAGTTACTAACACTGTTTTACTGGAAACTGCAAAGGGATATTTGGGAGTGCATTGAAGCCTATGGTGACAAAATATGTATCCATGACAAAAAGCAAGAAGCAGAATTCTGAGAAACTGCCTTGTGAAGTGGGAATTTATCTCACAGAGATACACTGTTTCTTTCATTGAGCAGTTTGCTAACATCGTTTTCATGGAATATGTTAAGGGATATTTGAGTGCGCATTGAGGTCTATAATGAAAAAGAAAATATCCTCAGATAAAAATTACAAAGAATCTTTCTGAGAAAGTTCTTTGTGATGTGTGAATTCATCTCACAGAGTTACACCATTTTTATCATTAAGCTCTTTGATAACACTGTTTTCCTGGAATCTGCAATAGGTATATGGGAGTGCATTGAATACTATGGTAACAAAGGAAATATCCTGAGATAAAAACCAAAAGGAAGCTTACAGAGTTACATGATTCTTTTCATTGAGTAGTTTGCTAGCAATGTTTTTGGAGAATCTGAGAAGGAATAATTTGGATCTCATTCAAGCCTATGGTGAAAAAGGAAACATCCTCAGATAAAAACTAGAACGAAGCTTTCTGAGAAACTTCTTTGTGATGTGTGAATTCATATCACAGAGTTACACTTTTCTTTTCATGGAGTAGTTTGCTATCACTGTATTCCTGGAATCTGCAAAGGAATATTTAAAAATGCATTGAGCCTATAGTGAAAAAGGAAATATTCTCAGATAAAAACTAGAAAGACACTTTCTGAGATATTTCTTTGTGATATGGGAATTCATCTCACAGACGTACACCTTTCCTTTCATGGAGCAGTTTGCTAACACGGTTTTCGTCGAATCTGTGAAGGGATATTTGGGAGTGCGCTGAGGTCAATACTGAAGAAGGAAGTATCCTCAGATAAAAACTAGAAAGTAGCTTTCTGAAAAACTACTTTGTGATGTGTGAATTTATCTTACAAAATTATATCATTCTTTTCATTGAGCAGTTTGGTAGCACTGCTTTGGAAAATCTACAAAGGGATATTATGGAGCACTTGGAGTCCAATGGAAAAAAAGGAAAAAACTTCAGGTAAAAACTGCAGAGAAGCTTTCTGAGAAATCCCTTTGTGATGTGTGCATTTATCTCATAGAGCTAAACATTTCTGTTGAGGAAGCACTTTGGCATCAATTTTTTTGTGGTATCAGAGAAGGGATATATGGGAGCACATTGAAGCCTATGGTAGAAAATGAAATAGGCTCATATAAAAGCTCTAAAGAAGCTTTCTGAAAAACTGCTTTGTGATGTGTTAATTAATCTCACAGAGTTACATGATTCTTTCCATGGAGCAGTTTGATAGCAATGTTTTTTGGAAATCTCAGAAGGAATATTTTGGATCTCATTCAAGCCAATGGTGACAAAGGAAGTATCCTCAGATAAAAACTAGAAAGATGCTTTCTGAGAAAGTTCTTTGTGATGTGTGAATTCATCTCCCAGAGTTACACCGTTCCTATAATTGAACACTTGCTTTACACAGTTTGCTTGGAATCTGCAATTGGATATTTCAGAGATCATAGAAGTTTAGGTTGATGAAGGAAATATCCTCAGACAAAAAATAGAAAGATGGTTTCTGAGACACTGCTTTGTGAGTTGTGAATTCATCTCACAGAGTTACATGATTCCTCAAGGAGCAGTATTGTAGCACTGTTTTTGAGGAATCTGAGAAGGGATATTTTCGATCACATTGAAGTCTATGGTGACAAAGGACATATCCTCAGATAAACAGTAGAAATCAGCTTTGTGAGACGCTTCTTTGTGATGTATGTATTCGTCTCACAGAGTAACAGCTATCTTTTAATGGAGAAGTTTGCAAATACTGCTTTCGTGGAACCTGCAAAGAGATATTTGTGAATGCTTTGAGGCCTATGGTGAAAAAGGAAATATTCTCAGATAAAAAAGAGAAAGAAGATTACTGAGAAACTGCTTTGTAATGTGTGAATTTATCTCACAGAGTTACACTGTTATTTTCATTGAGCATTTTGATAACACTGTTTTCTTGGAATCTGTAATGGGATATTTGGGATTGCATTGAAATCTATTGTGAGAAAGGAAATATCCTTAGATAAAAACCAAAAAGAATCTTTCTGTGAAACTGTTTTGTGATGTGTCAATTCACCTCACAGAGTTACACTGTTCTTTTCATTGAGACCTTTGCTAACACTTTTTTCCTGAAATCTGCAAAGGGATATTCTGGAGCTCAATGAGGAATATGATGAAAAAGTTAATATCCTCAGATAAAAACTAGAAAGAAGCTGACTGAGAAACCACTTTGTTATGTGTCAATTCATCTCTCAGTGTTACACCATTGTTTTCATGGAACAGTTTGGTAACACTGTGTTTGGGGAGTCTGAGAAGGGATATTTTGAATCGCATTGAAGCCTATGGGACAAAGGAAATATCCTCAGATAAAACTAGAAAAAAAGTTTCTGAGAAACTTCTTTGTGATGTATATATTCATCTATTAGAGTAACACCTTTTTTTTCATGGAGCAGTTTGCTAAACTGTTTTCATGGAATAAACAAAGGAATATTTGGGAGTGAGGTGAGGCCTATGTTGAAAAAGGAAATATCCTCAGAAAAACTAGAAAGAAGCTTTCTGAGAAACTACTTTGTGATGTGTGAATTCACCCCACAGAGTTACAACACTCTTTTCATGGAGCAGTTTCATAGCACTGTTTTTAGGGAATGTGAAAAGGGATGATTTGAATTGCATTGAAGCCTATGGTGACAACTGAAATATCCTCAGATAAAAACTAGAAAGAAGCTTTCTGAGAAACTTATTTTTGATGTATGAAATATCCTCACAGAGTTACATATTTCCTTTCTTGGAACCATTTGCTCACATTGTTTTCAAGGAATCTGCAAAGGGATATTTGGGAGTGCATTGATGCTTATGGTGAAAGAAGAAATATCCTCAGATAAAACCAAAAAGAAGCTTTCTGTTAAACTGCTTTGTGAGGTGTGAAATCATTTCACTGTGTTAGCCCATTATATTCATTGAGAAGTTTGCTAACACTTTTTTCGTGGAATCTAAAGTGGGATATCCCAGAGAGGATTGAGGAATACGGAGAAAAAGAAAATATCCTCAGATAAAATCTAGAAAGAAGTGGTCTGAGAAATATCTTTCTGTTGTGTGAATTCATCTTATAGAGGAATACCATTCTTTTCATATAGCAGTTTGGTAGCACTGTTTTTGAGGATCTGAGAAGGGATATTTTGAATCACATTGAAGTCAATGCATGACATATGGAAATATAATGAGATAAAAACTAGCAAGAAGTTTTCTGAGAAACTTCTTTGTGGTGTGTGCTTTCATCTCGCAGAGTAATACGTTTCTTTTCATGGAGCAGTTTGCTAACACTGTTTTTGTTGGATCTACATAGTGATATTTGGGAGCAAGATGAGACCTGTGGTGAAAAGGAAAATATCCTCAGATAAAAACTAGAAGGAAGCTTTCTGAGAAACTGCTTTGTGACGTGTGAATTCATCTCACAGTGTTACACCACTCCTTTTTTGGAGCTGTTTGCTAACAATGTTTTCGTGGAATCAGCAATAGGATATTTGAGGTTGCATTGAAGCCTACTGTGACAAAGGAAATATCCTCAGGCAAAAACTGGAAAGAAGCTTTCTGAGAAACTGCTTTGTGATTTGTGAATTCATCTCA
>NW_022329002.1:0-13706 GCF_002776525.5 Piliocolobus tephrosceles | reverse complement strand
TGAGATGAATTCACAAATCACAAAGCAGTTTCTCAGAAAGCTTCTTTCCAGTTTTTGCCTGAGGATATTTCCTTTGTCACAGTAGGCTTCAATGCAACCTCAAATATCCTATTGCTGATTCCACGAAAACATTGTTAGCAAACAGCTCCAAAAAAGGAGTGGTGTAACACTGTGAGATGAATTCACACGTCACAAAGCAGTTTCTCAGAAAGCTTCCTTCTAGTTTTTATCTGAGGATATTTTCCTTTTCACCACAGGTCTCATCTTGCTCCCAAATATCACTATGTAGATCCAACAAAAACAGTGTTAGCAAACTGCTCCATGAAAAGAAACGTATTACTCTGCGAGATGAAAGCACACACCACAAAGAAGTTTCTCAGAAAACTTCTTGCTAGTTTTTATCTCATTATATTTCCATATGTCATGCATTGACTTCAATGTGATTCAAAATATCCCTTCTCAGATCCTCAAAAACAGTGCTACCAAACTGCTATATGAAAAGAATGGTATTCCTCTATAAGATGAATTCACACAACAGAAAGATATTTCTCAGACCACTTCTTTCTAGATTTTATCTGAGGATATTTTCTTTTTCTCCGTATTCCTCAATCCTCTCTGGGATATCCCACTTTAGATTCCACGAAAAAAGTGTTAGCAAACTTCTCAATGAATATAATGGGCTAACACAGTGAAATGATTTCACACCTCACAAAGCAGTTTAACAGAAAGCTTCTTTTTGGTTTTATCTGAGGATATTTCTTCTTTCACCATAAGCATCAATGCACTCCCAAATATCCCTTTGCAGATTCCTTGAAAACAATGTGAGCAAATGGTTCCAAGAAAGGAAATATGTAACTCTGTGAGGATATTTCATACATCAAAAATAAGTTTCTCAGAAAGCTTCTTTCTAGTTTTTATCTGAGGATATTTCAGTTGTCACCATAGGCTTCAATGCAATTCAAATCATCCCTTTTCACATTCCCTAAAAACAGTGCTATGAAACTGCTCCATGAAAAGAGTGTTGTAACTCTGTGGGGTGAATTCACACATCACAAAGTAGTTTCTCAGAAAGCTTCTTTCTAGTTTTTCTGAGGATATTTCCTTTTTCAACATAGGCCTCACCTCACTCCCAAATATTCCTTTGTTTATTCCATGAAAACAGTTTAGCAAACTGCTCCATGAAAAAAAAGGTGTTACTCTAATAGATGAATATATACATCACAAAGAAGTTTCTCAGAAACTTTTTTTCTAGTTTTATCTGAGGATATTTCCTTTGTCCCATAGGCTTCAATGCGATTCAAAATATCCCTTCTCAGACTCCCCAAACACAGTGTTACCAAACTGTTCCATGAAAACAATGGTGTAACACTGAGAGATGAATTGACACATAACAAAGTGGTTTCTCAGTCAGCTTCTTTCTAGTTTTTATCTGAGGATATTAACTTTTTCATCATATTCCTCATTGAGCTCCAGAATATCCCTTTGCAGATTTCAGGAAAAAAGTGTTAGCAAAGGTCTCAATGAAAAGAACAGTGTAACTCTGTGAGGTGAATTGACACATCACAAAACAGTTTCACAGAAAGATTCTTTTTGGTTTTTATCTAAGGATATTTCCTTTCTCACAATAGATTTCAATGCAATCCCAAATATCCCATTACAGATTCCAAGAAAACAGTGTTATCAAAATGCTCAATGAAAATAACAGTGTAACTCTGTGAGATAAATTCACACATTACAAAGCAGTTTCTCAGTAATCTTCTTTCTCTTTTTTATCTGAGAATATTTCCTTTTTCACCATAGGCCTCAAAGCATTCACAAATATCTCTTTGCAGGTTCCACGAAAGCAGTATTTGCAAACTTCTCCATTAAAAGATAGCTGTTACTCTGTGAGACGAATACATACATCACAAAGAAGCGTCTCACAAAGCTGATTTCTACTGTTTATCTGAGGATATGTCCTTTGTCACCATAGACTTCAATGTGATCGAAAATATCCCTTCTCAGATTCCTCAAAAACAGTGCTACAATACTGCTCCTTGAGGAATCATGTAACTCTGTGAGATGAATTCACAACTCACAAAGCAGTGTCTCAGAAACCATCTTTCTATTTTTTGTCTGAGGATATTTCCTTCATCAACCTAAACTTCTATGATCTCTGAAATATCCAATTGCAGATTCCAAGCAAACTGTGTAAAGCAAGTGTTCAATTATAGGAACGGTGTAACTCTGGGAGATGAATTCACACATCACAAAGAACTTTCTCAGAAAGCATCTTTCTAGTTTTTATCTGAGGATACTTCCTTTGTCACCATTGGCTTGAATGAGATCCAAAATATTCCTTCTGAGATTTCCAAAAAACATTGCTATCAAACTGCTCCATGGAAAGAATCATGTAACTCTGTGAGATTAATTAACACATCACAAAGCAGTTTTTCAGAAAGCTTCTTTAGAGCTTTTATATGAGCCTATTTCATTTTCTACCATAGGCTTCAATGTGCTCCCATATATCCCTTCTCTGATACCACAAAAAAATTGATGCCAAAGTGCTTCCTCAACAGAAATGTTTAGCTCTATGAGATAAATGCACACATCACAAAGGGATTTCTCAGAAAGCTTCTCTGCAGTTTTTACCTGAAGTTTTTTCCTTTTTTTCCATTGGACTCCAAGTGCTCCATAATATCCCTTTGTAGATTTTCCAAAGCAGTGCTACCAAACTGCTCAATGAAAAGAATGATATAATTTTGTAAGATAAATTCACACATCACAAAGTAGTTTTTCAGAAAGCTACTTTCTAGTTTTTATCTGAGGATACTTCCTTCTTCAGTATTGACCTCAGCGCACTCCCAAATATCCCTTCACAGATTCGACGAAAACCGTGTTAGCAAACTGCTCCATGAAAGGAAAGGTGTACGTCTGTGAGATGAATTCCCATATCACAAAGAAATATCTCAGAAAGTGTCTTTCTAGTTTTTATCTGAGAATATTTCCTTTTTCACTATAGGCTCAATGCATTTTTAAATATTCCTTTGCAGATTCCAGGAATACAGTGATAGCAAACTACTCCATGAAAAGAAAAGTGTAACTCTGTGATATGAATTCACACATCACAAAGAAGTTTCTCAGAAAGCTTCGTTCTAGTTTTTATCTGAGGATGTTTCCTTTTTCACCATAGGCTTGAATGAGATCCAAATTATTCCTTCTCAGATTCTCCAAAAACATTGCTAGCAAACTACTCAATGAAAAGAATCATGTAACTCTGTAAGCTTCCTTTTGGTTTTTATCTCAGGATATTTCCTTTGTTACCATAGTATTCAATGCACTCCCATATACCTATTGCAGATTCCAGGAAAACAGTGTTATCAAAGAGCTTAATGATAAAAATGGTGTAACTCTGTGAGATGAATTCACACATCACAAAGAACTTTCTCAGAAAGATTCTTTGTAATTTTTATCTGAGGATATTTTCTTTTTCATTATAGACCTCAATGCGCACTCAAATATCCCTTAACATATTCCATGAAAACGATGTTAGCAAACTGCTCAATGAAAGAAACAGTGTATCTCTGTGAGATAAATTCCCACTTCACAAGGCAGTTTCTCAGAATTCTGCTTCTTGCTTTTTGTCATGGATACATATTTTGTCACCATAGGCTTCAATGCACTCCCAAATATCCCTTTGCAGTTTCCAGTAAAACAGTGTTAGTAACTGTCTCCACAAAAAGAAAGGTATAACTCTGTGAGATGAATTCACACATCACATATAACTTTCTCAGAAATCTTCTGCCAAGATTTTTTCTGAGAATATGTCCTTTGTCACCATAGGCTTGAATGCGATCCATAATATCCATTCTCAGATTCCACAAAAACAGTGCTACCAAACTGATCGATGAAAATAATTGTGCAACTATGTGATTTGAATTAGTACATCACAAAGAGGTTACTCAGAAAGTTTCTTTTCACTTTTTCTATGAGGATATTTCCTATGTCACCATAAGCTTCAATGCACTCTGAAATAAGCCACTGCAGTTAAAAGAAGA
Organism: Piliocolobus tephrosceles; assembly: GCF_002776525.5. NCBI lineage: Eukaryota > Metazoa > Chordata > Mammalia > Primates > Cercopithecidae > Piliocolobus > Piliocolobus tephrosceles. Next base: position 9,669 of record NW_022329002.1, on the reverse strand, counting down.
CATTGTTAGCAAACTGCTCCATAGAAAGACCAGTGTAATACTGTGAGATAAATTCACACATCAAAAACCAGTTTCTCAGAAAGCGCCTTTCTAGTTTTTATCTGATGTTATTTCCTTTTTCACCATAGGCCTCAACGTGCTCCCAAATATCTCTTTGCCGATTTGATGAAAACAGTGTCAGCAACCTGATCCATGGAAAGAAAGGTGTAACTCTGTGTGATGAATTCAGACATCACAAAGAAGTTTCTTAGAAAGCTTCCTTCTAGCTTTTAACTGAGTACGATTCCTTTGTCACCATAGGCTTCAATGTGATCCAAAATATCCCTTCACAGATTCCCCAAAAACAGTGCTACCAAACTGCTGCATGAAGAGAAAGGTGTAACTCTGTGAGTTGAAATAACGCACCACAAAGCAGTTTCTCAGAAAGCTTGTTTCCAGTTTCTGTCTTAGGGTATTTCCTTTGTCAGTACAAAGTTAAATGCTCTCCAAAATATCCATTGTAGATTCCAAGAAAAGAGTCTTAGCAAACTGCTCAATGAAAAATACAGTGTAACTCCGTGAGATGAATTCAGAAATCACAAAGCAGTATCTCAGAAAGCTTCTTTTACTTTTATTCTGAGGATATTTCGTTTGCCACCATTGACATAAATGAGCTCCCAAGTATCATATTGCAGATTCCACAAAAACAGTGTTATCAAGCTGCTCCATGAAAAGAATGATGTAACTCCGTGAGATGAGTTCATACACCACAATGAACTTTCTCAGAAAGCTTCTTTCTAATTTTTATCTGAGGATATTTCTGTTGTCACCATCAGCTTCAATGTGATCCCAAATACTCCTCACAGATTCCCCAAAAAACAGTGCCACCAAACTGTTCTCTGCCTGAAAAGAATCATGTAACTCTGTGAGATGAAGCAACACATCACAAAGTGATCACTCAGAAAGCTTCTTTCTAGTTTTAATATGAGGATATTTTCTTTTTCACCATAAACTTCAATAAGCTAAGAAATATCCCATTGCAGATTCCAAGAAAAGTGTTAGAAAACTGCTGAGTGAAAAGAACACTGTAACTCTGAGAGAAATTCACACATCACAAAGCAGTTTCTCACAAAGCTTCTTTCTAGTTTTTATCTAAAGATATTTTCCTTTTTACCACAGGGGTTATTGTGCTCCCAAATATCTCTTTGCAGATTCCAGGAAAACAGTGCTAGTATTCTCCTCCATGAAGAGAAAGTTGTAACCCTGTGAGGCGAATTCACACATCACCTTGAAATTTCTCAGAAATTTTCTTTCTGGTTTTTATCTCAGTATACTTCCTTTGTCACCATAGGCTTTAATGTGTTCCAAAATATCCCTTCTCAGATACCCCAAAAACAGTGATACCAAACTGCCCCATGAAAAGAATCATTTAACTCTGTGAGATGAACTGAAAAATCACAAAACTGTTTCTCAAACACCTTCTGTGTAGTTTTTATCTGAGGATGTTTAGTTTTTCACCATAGGCCTCAATGTGCTCTGATATATCCCTTTGTAGATTCCACGAAAACAGTGTTAGCAAACAACTCCATGAAGAGAAAGTTGTAACTCTGTGAGATGAATTCACACATCACAAGGAACATTCTCAGAAACCTTTTTTCTAATTTTTATCTGAGGATATTTCCTGTGTCATCATAGGCTTCAATGGGATCCAAGATATCCCCTCTCATATTACCCAAAGAGAGTTCTACCAAGCTGATACATGAAAGGAAAGGTGTAACTGTTTTAGATAAATTCACAAATCACAAAGCAGTTTCTCAGAAAGCTTCTCTCTAGTTTTTGTCTGAGGATATTTCCTTTGTCACCATAAGATTCAAAGTGCTCCAGAATATCCCATTACAGATTCCACAAAAACAGTGTTACCAAACTACTCCATGAAAAACATCATGTAACTCTGTGACAAGAATTAGCACATCAGAAAGTGTTTCCTCAGAAAGCTTCTTCTAGTTTTTATGTGAGAGTAATCCTTTGTCACCTTAAGATTCAATGTGCTCCAAAATATCCCTTTGTAGATTCCACAAAAACAGTGTTATGAAACTGCACAATGGAAAGAATGGTGTAACTCTGTGAGTTGAGTTCACACATCTGAAATAACTATCTCAGAAAGCTTCTTTCTAGTTTTTATCTGAGGATATTTCCTTTTCACCATAGGCTTCAATGCTATCCCAAATATCCCTTCTCAGATTCCCCAAAAACTGTTATAGCAAACTGACCCATTAAAAGAATCATGTAACTCTGTGAGATGAATTCACAAATCACAAAGGAGTTTCTTGGAAAGCTACTTTCTAGTTTTTGTCTTAGGATATTTCCTTTGTCACCATACACTTAAATGTGCTCCAAAATATAACATTGCAGATTCCACGAAAACAGTGTTAGCAAATTACTCAATGAAAAGAACAGTACAAAGCTATGACATGAATTCACACATCACAAAGCAGTTTCTCCGAAAGTTTCTTTATAGTTTTATGTGAGGCTATTTCCTTTTTCACTATGTGCCTCAATGTGCTCCCAAATATCAATTTGTAGATTCCATAAAAACGGTGTTAGGAAACTGCTCAGTGAAAAGAATAGTGCAACACAGTGAGATAAATTCACACATCAGAAAGCATTTTCTCAGAAAGTTTCTTTCTGGTTTTTATTTGAGGATATTTCCTTTTTCTCTACAGGCCTCAATGCACTCCCCAATATCGCTTTGCAAATTACACGAAAACAGTGTTAGCATGAAAAGTTCCATGAAAAGAAATTTGTAACTCTTTGAGATAAATTCCCACATCACAAAGAACTTTCTCAGAACTCTTTGTTCTAGTTTTTATCTGAGGATATTTCCTTTCTCAAGATAGGCTTAAATGCAATCCAAATTATCCCTTCTCAGATTACCTAAAAAACAGTGCTACCAAACTGCAAAATGAAAAGAATGTGTAACTCTGTGAGATGAATTAACATATCTGAATACGTTATCTCAGAAAGCTTCCTTCTATTACCTATATGAGGATATTTCCTTTGTCACCTAAAGTTTCAATGCACTCTGAAATGTTACTTTGCAGATTCTACAAAAACAGTGTTGGCAAACTGCTCAATGAAAAGGACAGTGTAACTCTGTGAGATGAATTCACACATCACGAACAGTTTCTCAGGAAGCTTCTATCTACTTATTATCTGAGGATATTTCCTTTTTCACCATAGGCCTCAATGTGCTCCTGTATATTCCCTTGCAGATTCAACAAAAAGAGTGTTAGAAAACTCCTCAATGAAATGAATAGTGTAACTCTGCTGGGTGAATTGACACTTCACAAAGCAGTTTCTCAGAAAGTTTCTTTCTAGTTTTTAACTGAGGATATTTCCTTTTTCTCTATAGGCCTCAAAGTGCTCCCAAATATCCCTTCGCAGATTCCAGGAAAATAGTGCTAGCAAACTGTTCCAAAAAAGAAATTTATAACTCTGTGAGATGAATTCAGACATTGAAAACAACTTTTTCAGAAACCTTCTTTGTAGTTTTTATCTGAGATTATTTCCCTTGTCACTGTAGGCTTCAATGCGATCTAAAATATCCCTTCACGGATTCTCCAAAAACAGGGCTATCAAACTGAGTTATGAAAAAATTCATATAATTCTCTGAGATGAATTAACACATCACAAAGCAGTATCTCACAAAGCTTCTTTCTACTTTTTGTCTGAGGATATTTCCTATGTCAATGTAAGCTTCAATGTGCTCCGAAATAACCCCGTTGCAAATTCCAAGAAAAGAGTGTTAGCAAACTGCTCAATGAAAAGAACAGTTTAACCCCATGAGATGCATTCACACATCACAAAAAAGTTTTTTGGAAAGTTTCTTTCTAGTTTTTATCTGAGCATATTTCCTTTTTCACCTTAGCCTTCAATGCGCTCCAATAAATCCCTTTGCAGATTCCACCATAACAGTGTTATCAAACTGCTCAATGAAAAGGATGGTGCAACTCTGTGTGATGCATTCACACATCACATAGCAGTTTCTGAGAAAGTTTCTTTATAGGTTTTATCTGAGGATATTTCGTTTTTCAAGATCGTCCTCAATGTACTCCCAAATATCCCTTTGCAAATTCCATGAAAGCAGTGTTAACAAATGGCTCCATGAAAAGAACACTGTAACTCTGTGAGATAAATTCACACATCACAAACAGCTTTCTCAGAAAGCTTATTTCTAGTTTTCTTCTGAAGTTATTTCCTTTGTCAACACAGGCTTCAATGCATTCCAAAATATGCCTTCTCAGATTAGCCAAAAACAGTGCTATCAAATGATCCATTAAAAGACTCATGTAACTCTCTGAGATGAATTAACACATCATAAAGTAGTTTCTCAGAATGCTTCTCTTTTTTATCTTAGGATATTTCATCCAAACTATCCCTCCTCAGATTTTTCAAAAGGAGTGCTACCAAACTGCTCCGTGAAAACAGGGGTGTAACTCTGTGAGAGGAATTCACACATGACAAAGCTGTTTCTCAGAAAGCTTCTCTCTAGTTTTTATCTGAAGATATTTCCTTTGACATCCAATGCACTCCCAAGTACCCTATTACAGATTCTACGAAAACAGGTTTATCAGACTGCTGAATGAAAACAACCGTGTAACTCTGTGAGATGATTTTGCACATCAAAAAGCAGTGTCTTAGAAACCTTCTTTCTAGTTTTTATATGATGGTATGCAATTTTTCACCATAAGCCTCAATGAGCTCCCAGTCATCACTTTGCAGATTCCATGAAAACAGTGTTATAAAACTGCTCAATGAAAAGGGTGGTGTAACTCTGTGAGATGAATTCACATATCACAAAGAACTTTCTCAGAAAGCTTCTTTCTAGTTTTTATCTGAGGATATTTCCTTTGTCACCACAGCTTTCAATATGATCCAAAATATTCCTTCTCAGATTCCACAAAAACATGGCTAGCAAACTGGTCCACAAAAAGAATTGTGTAACTCTGAGAGATGAATTAATACATCAGAAATCAGTTTATCTGAAAACTTCATTCTCCTTTTTATCTGAGGATATTTCCTTTTTCACTACAGGTCTCAATGCACTCCCAAATATACCTTCGCAGTTTCCAGGAAAACAGTGATAGAAAACTACTCCATGAAAAGAAAGGTGTAACTCTGTGATATGAATTCACGCATCACAAGGAACTCTCTCAAAAAGCTTCTTTCTAATTTTTATCTGAGATTATTTTATTTGTCACAATAGGCTACAATGCCATTCAAAATATCACTGTCAGAATTCCCCAAAACAGCGCTACCAAACTGCTCCAAGAAAAGAGTGGTGGTACTCTCTGAGTACAAAGCTCTTTCTCAAAAATCTTCCTTCTAGTTGTTATTGAGGGATATTTCCTTTTTCACCATAATCCTCAATTCCCTCTCAAATATCCCATTGAAGATTAAACGAAAAATGTATTAGTAAATTTCTCAATGAACAGAATGGTGTAACTCTGTGAGATGAATTCCAACATCATAAAGCAGTTTCGCAGAAAGTTTCTTTCTAGTATTTATCTGAGGATATTTCCTTTTTCACTATTGGACCCAGTGAGCTCCCAAATATCCCTTTGCAGATTCCATAAAAACTGTGTAATCAAACTGCTCAATGAAAAGAATAGTGTAATTCTCTGAGATGAAATGACACCTCACAAAGAACTTTCTCGAAAAGCTTCTTTCTAGTTTTTTATCTTTGGAGTTTTCCTTTATCACCTTAGGCTTCAATACGACCAAAAATATCCCTTCTCAGATTCCCCAAAAACAATGCTACCAATCTAATCCATGAAAAGAATCATGTAACTCTGTGTAATGAATTAACACAACTAACACAGCTCAAAGTGGTTTGTCAGAAAGCTTCTTTTTAGTTTTTGTCTGAGGATATTTCCTTTGTCACAATAAGCTTCAATACACTACAAAATATCCCATTGCAGATTCCAAGAAACAGTGATAGCAAACTGCTCAATTAAAAGAACAGTGTAACTCTGTGAGATGAATTCACACATCACAAATGAGTTTCTCACAAAGCACACTTTTGGTTTTTATATGAGGATATTTCCTTTGTCACCATAGGCTTCAATGTGTTCCCAAATACAATATTGCAAATTCCACGAAAACAGTGTTATCAAACTGCTTAATGGAAAGATCAGTGTTACTCTGTGGGATGAATTCAAAAATCACAAAGCGTTTTCTAAGAAACCTTCTTTCTAGTTTTTATATTAGGATATTTCCCTTTTCACTGTATGCCTCAATGTGCTCCCAAATATTCCTTGGCAGATTCCACAAAAACAGTCTTAGCAAACTGCTCTGTGAAAAGAAAGGTGTAACTTTCTGAGGTGAATTCACACATGATGAAGAACTTTCTCAGAAGACTTCTTTCTACTTTTGTCTGAGAATATTTCCTTTTCACCATAGGCTTCATTGAGATCCAAAATACCCTTTCTCAGATTCCCTAAAAACACTGATACCAACCTGATCCATGAGAAGCATCATGTATCTCTGACAGATGAATTAACACATCACAAAGCAATTTCTCAGAAAACTTCTTTCTCATTATATCTGAGGATATTTCCTTTTTCACTATAGGCCTCAATGCGCTCCCAAATATCACATTGCAGATGCCACGAAACCAGTGTTAGCAAACTGCTCGGTGGAAAGAAAAGTGTAACTTTGTGAGATTAATTCACACATGACAATGCAGTTTCTCAGAAAACTTCTTTCTAGTTTTTATCTAAGAATATTTCCTTTTTCACTATACGCTTCAATGTGCTCCGTATTATAACATTGCATATGCTATGAAAACAGTGTTAGGGAACTGCTCCATGAAAAGAAAGGGGTTACTCTGTGAGATGAATTCACACATCACAAAGAACTTTCTCATTAAGCTTCTTTCTAGTTTTCAACTGAGGATATTTCCTTTCCCACCTTCGGCTTCCATGAGCTACCAAATATCCCTTCTCAGACACCACAAAAACAGTGATGCCAAACTGCTTTCTCAAAAGAAAGCTTTACCTCTATGAGATGGATGATCACGTCACAGGGTAGTTTTCATGAACTTTCTCTCGTGTTTTTACCTGAAGATATTTCCTTTTTCAACATTGGTCTCTATCTGCTTCCAAATATCCCCTGTATATTCCATGAAAATATTGCTAAAAAACTGTTCAATGAAAAGAAAGATTTATCTCGGTGATATGAATTCTCTCATAACAAGACAGTCTCTTAAAAAACTTCATTCTGGTTTTATCTGAGGGTATTTCCTTTTTCACCATAAGCTTCTCTGCATTCCAAATTTACCTTTGTACATAACACAAAACCAGGGTTACCAAACTGCTCAATGAAAAGAATGGTTTATCTCTGGGAGATGAATTCACACAGTACAAATAAATCTATCAGAAAGCTCCTTTCTAGTTTTTATCTTTACATATTTACCTTTAGACCATCAGCCTCAATGCACTCTCAACTATAGCTTCCCAGACACCACAAAAACAGAGATGAAAAAATTCTCAATCAACTAAATGATTTATCTCTATGAGATGAATAAACACCTCACAAAAGAGTTTCTCAAATCCTTCTCTCCATTTTTCATCTGAAGATGCTTCCTTTTTCACCATAGGCTTCTATGAGCTCCAGAAAATCCCTTTGGAGATTCCCCAGAAAGAGTGCTATCAAACTGCTCGATGAATACAGAGGTATAATTCTGTGAGATGAATTCACCCACCACAAAGCAGTTTCTCTAAAGCTTTTTTCTAGTTTTTATCTGAAGATATTTCCTTTTTCACCATAGGTCTCAAAGCGCTCCAAATTATCCCTTTGCAGATTCCACGAAAACAGTGTTAGTAACTACTCCTGAAAAGAAAAGTGTATCTCAGCGAGATGAATTCACATATAAGAAAGAGCTTTCTCATAAGGTTTCTTTCTAGTTTTTATCTGAGGATATTTTCTTTGTCACCATAGGTTTCAATGTGATCCAAAATATCCCTTCTCAGATGCACCAAAAACAGTGCTACCAATCTGCTCCATGAAAGCAATCGTGTAACCTTGTGAGATGAATTAACACATCAGAAAGCGGATTCTCAGAAAGCTTCTTTCTATTTTTTATATGAGGATTTTTACTTTGTCACCATAGGCTTCAATGCGCTCAGAAATATCGTATTTCAGATTCCAAGAAAACAGTGTAAGTACATTGTTCAATGTAAAGAACCGTGCACTTCTGTGAGACTAATTCACACATCACAAAGCAGTTTCTCAGAAAGCTTGTTTCTAGTTTTTGTCTGAGGATATTTACTTTTTCACCATATTCCTCAAAGCACTCCTGGATATCCAATTTCAGATTAAATGAAAATACTGTTAGCAAACTTCTCAATGAATAGAAGGGTGTTACTCGGTGAGATGAATTCACACACCATAAAGCAGTTTGACAGAAAGCCTCTTTTTGATTTTTATCTGAGGATATTTCTTTTGTCACCATAGGCTTCAATGCCCTTTAAAATACCCTGTTACAGATACCATGAAATCAGTGTTATCAAACTGTTCAATGAAAAGAATGGTGTAACTTTGTAAGATGAATTCACACATCACAAAGCTGTATCTCAGAAAGCTTCTTTCTAGTTTGTATTCCAGAATATCCCACTGCATATTATATGAAAACAGTGTTAACAAACTGCTTCATGAAAATAAGGTGTAACTTTCTGAGATAAATTCACACATCACAAAGAACTTTCTCAGAAAGATTCTTTCTAGTTTTTATCTGAGGATATTTCCTTTGTCAACCTAGGCTTCAACGTGATTCAAAATATTGCTTCTCAGATTCCCCAAAGACACTGTTACCAAACTGATCCATGAAAAGTATCGTGTAACACTGTGATATGAATTAACACATCACAAAGTGGTTTCTCAGAAAGCTTCTTTCTAATTTTTATATGAACATATTTCCTATGTTACCATAAGCTTCAATGAGCTCCAAAATATCCCATTGCAGATCCCAAGAAAACAGTGTTTGTAAACAGCTCAATGAAAACTACAGTGTAATACTGAGAGATGAATTCACACATCACAAAGCAGTTTCTCACAAAATTCTTTCTACTTTTTAACTGAGATCATTTTCTTTTTCACTATAGGTCTCACTGTGCTCCAATATATACCTTTGCAGATTCCATGAAAACAGTGTTAGCACACTGATCAATTAAAAGAATGGTGTAACTCTGTAGGATGAATTCGCACACTACAAAGAAGTTTCTCAAAAAGCTTCTTTCTAGTATGCATCTGAGGATATTTCCTTTGTCACCATAAGCTTCAATGAAATCCAAAATATCCCTTCTCAGATTCCCCTAAAACAGTGTTAGCAAACTGATCCATGAAAAGAATCGTGTGACTCTGGGAGATGAATTCACATATCACAGAGATGTTTCTCAGAAAACATCTTTATAGTTTTTATCTGAGGATATTTCCTTTTTAACCATATTCCTCAATGCTCTCCAAAATATCCCATTGCAGATTAAACGAAAAAATTTTTAGCAAACTTCTCAATGAAAAGAACAGTAAAACTCAGTGAGGTGAATTCACACATCACAAAGCAATTTCACAGAAAGCTTCTTCTTGGTTGTTATCTGAGGATAATTCCTTTGTCACCAAAGGCTTCAAAGC
>NW_022329001.1:0-13700 GCF_002776525.5 Piliocolobus tephrosceles | reverse complement strand
GCTTTGAAGCCTTTGGTGACAAAGGAATTATCCTCAGATAACAACCAGGAAGAAGCTTTCTGTGAAATTGCTTTGTGATGTGTGAATTCACCTCACTGAGTTTTACTGTTCTTTTCATTGAGAAGTTTGCTAAAAATTTTTTCGTTTAATCTGCAATGGGATATTTTGGAGAGCATTGAGGAATATGGTTAAAAAGGAAATATCCTCAGATAAAAACTATAAAGATGTTTTCTGAGAAACATCTCTGTGATATGTGAATTCATATCCCAGAGTCACACGATTCTTTTCATGGATCAGTTTGCTAACACTGTTTTAGGGGAATCTGAGAAGGGATATTTTGGATTTCATTGAAGCTTATGGTGACAAAGGAAATATCCTCAGATGCATACTAGAAAGAAGCTTTTTGAGAAACTTCTTTGTAGTGTGCGAATTCATCCTACAGAGTTACACCATTCTTTTAATTGATCAGTGTGCTAACACTGTTTTCATGGAATCTGCAAAGGTATATATTGGAGCACAGTGAGACCTATAGTGAAAAAGAAAATGATCTCAGTTAAAAAGTAGAAAGAATTTTGTGAGAAACTGCTTTGTGATGTGTGAATTCATCTCTCAGTATTACACTGTAGTTTTCATTGAGCTGTTTACAAACACTGTTTTCTTGGGATCTGCAATGGGATATTTTGGAGCTCATTGAAGCTTATGGTAACATAGGAAATATGTTCATATAAAAATTAGAAAGAAGCTTTCTGAGAAACCACTTTGTGATGTGTTAATTCATATCACAGTGTTACACGATACTTTTCATGGATCAGTTTGGTAACAGTGTCTTTGGGGAATCTGAGAAGCAATATTTTGAATCACGTTGAAGCCTAGGTTGACAAAGGAAATATCCTCAGATAAAAACTAGAAAGAATCTTTCTGAGAAAGTTCTTTGTGATGTGTGAATTTATCTCAGAAAGTTACACCTTATTTTCATGAAGCAGTTTGTTAACACTGTTTTCATATAATATGCAGTGGGATATTCTGGAATACAAACTAGAAAGAAGCTTTCTGAGATACAGCTTTGTTATGTGTATTCATCTTACAAAGTTACACCATTCTTTTCATTGAACAGTTTGATAACACTGATTTCATGGTATCTGTAACAGGGTATTTTAAAGGGCATTGAAGCCTATGGTGACAAAAGAAATATCCTTAGATAAAAATCAAAAAGAGGCTTTCTGTCAAACTGATTTATGGTGTGTGAATTCATCTCACCGAGTAACACCCTTCTATTCATTGAGAAGTTTGCTAACAGTATTTTCATTTAATCTGAAATTGGATATCCAGGAGTGCTTTGAGGAATATGGTGAAAAAGTAAATATCCTCAGACAAAAACTAGAAACAAGCTTTCTGAGAAACTGCTTTGTGATGTGTGAATTAGTCTCACAGAAGTGCACTGTTCTTTACATGGAACAATGTACTTACACTGTTTTCTTGGAATCTGAAATACGATATTTCTGAGCGCATTGAAGCCTATGGTGACAAAGTAAAAATCCTCATATAAAAAATAGAAAGAAGCTTTCTGAGAATCCGCTTTCTGATGTGTTAATTCATCTCACAAGGTTACACAATTGCTTTCATGGAGTAGATTGGTAGCACTGTTTTTGGTGCATCTGAGAAGGGATATTTTGGATCACATTGAAACCTATGGTGACAAAGAAAATATCCTCAGATAAAAACTAGAAAGAAACCTTATGAGAAAGCTCTTTGTTATATGTGAATTCATCTCGCTGAGATACACTTTTCTTTTCAGGAATAGTTACTAACACTGTTTTCGTGGAATCTGCAAAGGGATAATTTGGAGCGCTTTGAGACCTATGGTGAAAAAGGAAATATCTTCAGATAAAAACTAGAAAAAAGCTTTAGAGAAACTGCTTTGTGGTGGGTGAATTCATCTCACAGAATTATACCTCTGTATTCATCGAGCAGTTTGATAGCACTCTTTCTGGGGAATCTCCAAAGGGATTTTCTGGAGCTCATAGAAGCCTATGGTGAAAAAGGAAGCATCTTCAGATGAAAAATGGAGAGAAGGATTTGAGAAACTCTTTTGTGAGGTGTTTATTCATCTCATAGAGATAAATCATTTAGTTGATTGAGAATTTTTTCATCTCTGTTTTTGTGGTGTCTGGGAAGCTATAGTTGAGAGTGCATTGAGGCTGATGGTCTAAAAGTAAATATGTAAAGATAAAAACTAGAAAGGAGCTTTCTGATAGATTTATTTGTACTGTGTGAATTCATCTCCCAGAGATAAACCATTCTTTTCATTGAGCAGTTTGGTAACCCTGGTTTTGTGTTATGTACAAAGGTAAATTTGGAATGCAGAGAAGCTTATGGTGAAAAAGGAAATACCCTCAGATAAAACGAGAATGAAGTTTTTTAAGAGACTGTCTTGTTATGAGAGAATTCATATCACCGAGATAAATCTTTCTTTTCATTGAACAGTTTTTTAGCATATTTTCATGGAATATACAGGGGATATTTGGAAGCAGATAGAGACCAATGTTGAAAAAGGAAATATCTTCAGGTAAAAACAGGAGAGAAAGTTCATGAAAACTACCCTGTGACGTGATCATCCATCTCATAGAGGTAAAGCTTTCTTTTGAGAAAGCAGTTTGGCATCACTGTTTTTGTGGTGTCTGAGAAGGGATATTTGGTAGCTCATGGAAGCCGAAGGTGGGAAAGGAAATATCCTCAGTTGAAAACTAGAAAGAAGCTTAATGAGAAAGTTCTTTGTGATGTGTGAATTCATCTCACAGAGTAACCCCTTTCTTTTCATGGAGCAGTTCCCTAACACTGTTTTCATAGCATATGCAATGTTATAATACGGAGCACATTGAGGCGTATAGTGAAAAAGGAAATATTCTTAGATAAAAACTAGAAAGAAGTTTTGTGAGAAACTGCATTGTCATGTGTGAATTAATCTCACAAAGTTACACTTTTCTTTCCACGGAGCAGTTTGCTAACACTGGTTTCGTGGCATCTGCAATGTGATATTTGGGAGCGCATTGAGGCCTATAGTGAAAAAGGAAATATCCTCAGATATAATGAGAAAGAAGTTTTCTGAGAAATTGCTTTGTGATGTGTTAATTCATCTGTCAGAGATACATGATGCTTCTCATGGATCAGGTTGGTATCAGTGTTTTTAGGGAATCTGAGAAAGGGTATTTTGGATCTCAATGAAGCCTATGGTGAAAAGGAAATATTCTCAGACAAAAGTAGAAAGAAGTCTTCTGAGAAAGTTCTTCATCATGTGTGAATTCACCTCAGAAAGTTACACCTTTCTTTTCACAGAGCAGTTTGCTAAGACTGTTTTTGTGGAATCTGCCAAGGAATATTTGGGAGCACATTGAGGCATACAGTGAAAAGGGAAATATCCTAATATAAAAACTAGAAAGAAGGTTTCTTAGAAAACGCTTTGTGATTTTTGAATTCATCCCACAGAGTAACACTGATCTTTCCATTAAGCAGCTTGATAACACTGTTTTCGTGGAATTTGCAATATTGTATTTGGGAACACATTGAAGCCTATGGTGACAAAGGAAATATCCTCATATAAAAACCAAAAGTGTGCTTTGTGAGAAACTCATTTGTGATGTGTGAATTCATCTCACAGAGTTACACTGTTCTTTTAATTGAGCAGTTTGCTATCACTGTTTCTTGGAATCTGCAATGGGATATTTTGTAGTGTATTGAAGCTTATTGTGACAAAGGAAATATCCTCAGACAAAAACTAAAAAGAAGCTTTCTGACAAACCACTTTGAGCTGTGTTAGTTGTGTTAATTCATTACACAGAGTTACATGATTCTTTTCATGGATTAGATTGGTAGCATTGTTTTTGGGGAATCTGAGAAGGGATATTTTTGGTCGTATTGAAGCCTAAGGTGATAAAGGAAAACTCCAAAGATAAAAAACTAGAAAGAAGCTTTTCGAGAAAGTTCTTTGTGAGGTGTCATTTCATCTCAGAGAATTACACTATTCTTTTCATTGAGCAGTTTGATTACACAGTTTTTATGGAATCTGCAAAGGGATATTTGGGAGCTCATTGGGTCCAATAGTGAAAAAGGAAATATCCTCAGATAAATACTAGAAAGAAACTTTCTGCGAAACTGCTTTATGATGTTGGAATTCATCTCACAGAGTTACACCATTCTGTTCATTGAGAAATTTACTAATACATTTTTCGTTTAATCTTCAATGGGATATTTGAGAGGGAATTGAGGATTATGGTGAAAAAGGAAATATCCCTCAATAACAACTAGAAGGAAGATTTTTGAGAGAGAGCTTTGTACTCAGAGAGTACCACCACACTTTTCTTGGAGCAGTTTGGTAGCGCTGTTTTGGGGAATTCTGACAGTGATATTTTGAATGGCATTGAAGCCTATTGTGACAAATAAAATAATCTCAGATAAAAACTAGAAAGAAGCTTTTTGAGAGAGTTCCTTGTGATGCGTGAATTCATATCACAGAGTTACACCTTTCTTTTCATGGAGTAGTTTTCTATCACTGTTTTCCTGGAAACTGCTAAGGTATATTTGGGAGTGCATTGAGACCTGTAGTGAAAAAGGAAATATCCTCAGATAAAAAGGAGAATGAAGTTTTCAGATAAACTGATTTCTGATGTATTAATTCATCTCTCAGAGTTACACAATACTTTTTGTGGACCAGTTTGCTAGCCCTGTTTTTGTGGAATCTGAGAAGGAATATTTTGGATCATATTGAAAGCTGTGGTGACAAAGGAAATATCCTCAGATAAAAACTAGAAAGAAGCTTTCTGAGAAAGTTCTTTGTGATATGTGAATTCATCTCACAGAGTTACACCACCCTTTTCATTGAGCAGTTTTATAACACTGTTTTCATGGAATCTGCAAAGTGATGACTGGGAGCTCATTGAGGCTTATGGTGAAAAATTGCATACCATCATATAAAAACTAGAAAGAAGGTTTCTAAGACACTGCTTTTTGATGTGCAAAATCATCTCACAGAGTTACACGGTTGTTTTCATTCAGCAGTCTGATAAACCTGTTTTCGTAGAATCTGTAATAGGGTACTTGGGAGTGCATTGGATGTCAAAGGAAATATCTTCAGATAAAAACTAGAGAGAAGCTTTCTGAGAAACAGCTTTGTCATGTGTGAATTCCTCTCACAGAGTTACACCCCTGTTTTCACGGAGCAGTTTGGTAGCACTCCTTTTGAAAAATCTGAGGAGGGATAGTTTGGATGAAATATCCTAAGATAAAAAAGAGAAGCATTCTGAGAAACTACTTTATGATGTGTTAATTCATCTCAGAGGGTTACATGAGTCTTTTAATGGATCATTTGATAGCACTGTTTTTGGCTAATCTGAGAAGGCATATTTTGGAATGCATTGAAGCCTGTGTTGACAAAGGAAATAACTTCAGAAGAAAACTAGAAATAAGCTTTCTGAGAAAGCTGTTTGTGATGTGTGAATTTATCTCACAGAGTTACAGTGTTCTTTTCATGGAGCCATTTGTTAACATTGCTTTCATGGAATTTGCAAAGGGATATTTGGGAGTACATTGAGGACGATCTTGAAAAACGAAATATCCTCAGATAAAACCTATAAAGAAACTTTCTCAGAAACTGCTATGTGATGTGTGAATGCATCACACAGAGTTGCACCATCCTTTTCATTGAGCAGTTTGATAACACTGTTATGGTGGAATCTGCAAAGGGATTTATTGGAGCGCATTGAAGGCTAAGGTGAAAAAGGAAATATGCTCAGATAAAAACTAGAAAGAAACTTTCCAAAAAACTTTTTTGTGATGTGTGAATGCATCTCATGGGGTTAAACTGTTCTTTTCATTGAGCAGTTTGCTAACACTCTTTTCTTGGAATTTGCAACGGGGTTATTTCGGAGCACATTGAAGCTTACACTGACATAGGAAATATCCTCAGACAAAAAGTAGAAAGAAGCTTTGTGAGATACTGCTTTGTGATGTGTTAATTCATCTCAGAGAATTATACGAATTTTTTCATAACTCAGTTTGATAGCCCTGTTTTTGGAGAATCTGTGAAGGGATATTTTAGATCGCATTGAAGCCTACAGTGACAAGGGAAATAATCTCAGATAAAAACTACAAAGAAGGTTTCTGAAAAAGTTGTTTTCAATGTCTGAATTCATCTCACAGAGTTATAATTTTCTTTTTTGGAACAGTTTGCTAGCACTATTTTCCTGGAATCTGCGAAGGGATATTTGGGAGCACTTTGAGGCCTATAGAGAAAAAGGAAATATCCTCAGTTAAAAACTAGAAAGAAACTTTCTGAGAAACTGCTTTGTGAAGTGTCAATTCACCCAGCAGAGTTACACTATTCATTTCATTGAGGAGTTTTCTAACACTCTTTTTGTTGAATCTGCAAGGGAATATACAGGAGCACATTGAGGCCTATGGTGAAAAAGGAAATATCCTCAGATAATAAGTAGATAGAAGCTTCCTGAGAAACTGTTCGTGATGTGTGAATTCATCTCACAGAGTTACACTGTCCTTTTCATTGAGCAGTTTGCCAACACTGTTTTTGTAGAATCTGCAAAGTAACATTTCAGAGTGCATTGAAACTTTAGGTGACAAAGGAAATATCCTCATATAGGTAATAGAAGGAAGCTTTCTGAGATAACGTATTCAGATATGTTAATTCATCTCACAGAGTTACACATTCTTTTCATTTTGCAGTTTGGTAGCACTGTTTTTTAGGTAATCTGAGAAGGGATAATTTGGATTGCATTTAAGCCTATCTTGAGAAAGGAAATATCCTCAGATAAAAACTAGAACAAAGAGTTCTGAGAAAGTTCTTTGTGATGTGGGAATTTATCTCAAAGAGTTACAAATTTCTTTTCATGGAACTTTTCATGCTAACACTGTTTTCGTGTAATTTGCAAAGCGATATTGGGGAGTGCATTGAGGCCTGTAGAGAAAAAGGAAATATCCTCAAATAAAAACCAGAAAGAAACTTTCTGAGAAAATGCTTTCTGATGTGTGAATTTATCTCACTGTGTTGCACTATTCTTTTCACTGAGCAGTTTCCTAACACCGTTTTTATGGAATCTACAAATTGATATTTGGGAGCACATTGAGGCACATAGTGAAAAAGGAAATAGCCTCACATAAAACTATAAAGAAACTTTCGGAGAAACTGCTTTGTGATGTGTGAATTCATGTCATAGCTTTGTACTGTTCTTTTCATTGAGTAATTTGCTAACACTGTTTTCGTGGAATCTGCAATGTTATATTTTGGAGCACATTTAAGTGTATGGTGACAAAGGAAATATCCGACAAAAACTAGAAAGTAGCTTTCCAAGAAACTCCTTTGTGATTTGTGAATTCATCTCACAGAGTTACATGATTCTTTTAATGGGTCAGTTTGCTATAACAGTTTTTGGGGAATCTGAGAAGGGATATTTGGGATAGCATTGAAGCCTATGGTGAAAAGGAAATATCCTCAGATAAAAACTAGAAAGAAGCTTTCTGAGATAGTTATTTCAGATGTGTGAACTCAACTCACAGAGTTACACCATTCTTTCCATTGTGCAGTTTCATAACACTGTTTTTGTGGAATCTACAAAGGGATATTTTGGAGCACATTGAATCTTAAGGTGACAAAGGATTACTCTCACATAAAAACTAGAAGAAGCTTTCTGAGGAAACACTTTCTGATGTGCTAATTCTTGTCACAGAGTTACATGATGTTTTTCATGGAGTAGTTTGGTAACACTGTTTTTGTGGAATCTGTAATGGGATATTCTGGAGCACTTTGAATCTTATGGTGACAAAGGAAATATCCTCAGACAAAAACTAGAGAGAAGCTTTCTGAGAAACTGCTTTGTGATTTGTGAATTTATCTAAAACAGTTACACCTTTCCTTTCATGTATCAGCTTGGTAGAACTCTCTTTGGGGAATATGAGAGGGGATATCTTGGATCCCATTGAAGCCTATGATGACACAGGAAATATCCTCAGATAAAAATTAGAAAAAAGGTTTCTGAGAATGTTCCTTGTGATGTGTGAATTCATCTCACAGAGTTACAACTTTCTCTTCATGGAGTTGTTTGCTAACACTGTTTTCGTGGAATCTACAAAGGGATATATCAGAGCACATTGAGGCCTATGGTGAAAAACTAAACATCCTCAGATAAAAACTACACAGAAGGTGTTTGAGAAACAGTTTTGTGATTTTTCAGTTCATCTCACAGAGTTAAATGATTCTTTTCATGGGGCAGTTTGGTATCACTGTTTTTGGGGTATCTGAGAAGGGATATTTTGGAACACATTAAAGCCTATGGTGACAAAGGAAGTATACTGAGATAAAAACCAGAAAGAAAATTTCTGAGAAATTTCAAGGTGATGTGTGAATTCGCCTCACAGGGTTACAACTTTCTCTTCATGGAGGAGAATACTAGCACTGTTTTCCTGGAATCTGCAAAGAGATATTTGGGAGCACAATAACCCCTGTGGTAAAAAGGAAAATATCTTTAGATAAAAACTAGAAAGAAGCTTTGTGAGAAACTGCTTTGTGATGTGTGAATTTCTCTCAGAGTTACAGTGTTCTTTTCACTCAGCAGTTTTCTAACACTTTTCTTGGAATCTGCAATGGGATATTTCTTAGCGTATTGAAGTTTATGGTGAAAAAGAAAATATCCTCATATTAAAACTAGAAAGAAGCTTTCTGAGTGATCACTTTGTGATGTGTTGCTTCATCTCACAGAGTTACATGATTCTTTTCAGGCAGAGATCAGTTTGGTGGCACTGTTTTTTGGGGAATCTGTGAGGAGTA
Organism: Piliocolobus tephrosceles; assembly: GCF_002776525.5. Lineage (NCBI taxonomy): Eukaryota > Metazoa > Chordata > Mammalia > Primates > Cercopithecidae > Piliocolobus > Piliocolobus tephrosceles. Next base: position 4,870 of record NW_022329001.1, on the reverse strand, counting down.
TTTGGGATCGCATTGAAGCTGATGGTGACAACAGAAATATCCTCAGATAAAAATTAGAAAGAAGCTTTCTGAGAAAGTTCATTGTGGTGTATGAACTCATCTCACAGAGTTACATCATTCTTTTCATGGAGCAGTTTGATAACACTGTTTTTGTGGAATCTGCAATAGGATACTTGGGAGCTCATTTATGTCAATGGTGGCAAACGAAATATCCTCAGAATAAAAGTAAAAGAAGCTTTCTGAGATACTGCTTTGTGATTTCTGAATTCATCTCACGGAGTTACACTGTATTTTTCATTGAGCAGTTTGCTAAGACTCTTTTCTTGGAATCTACAATGGATATTTTGGAGAGCATTTAACTTTGTACTGACAAAGGAAATACCCTAAGACAGAAACTGGAAACAAGCTTTCTGAGAAACTGCTTTGTGGTGCGTTATTTCAACTCACAGAGTTACACCTTTCTCTTCATGCAGCAGTTTGGTAGCACTGTTTTTGGGGAATCTGTGAAGGGATATTTTGGATCACATTGAAGCCTATGGTGACAAAGGAATCGTACTCAGTTAAAAGCTAGAAGGAAGCTTTCTAAGAAACTTCCTTGTGATGTCTGAATTCATCACACAGAGTTACACCTTTCTTTCCATGGATCAGGTTGCTGACACTGTTTTCATCAAATCAGCAAAGAGATATTTGGGAGCACGTTGAGGCCTATGGTGAAAAAGGAAATAACATCAGATAAAAACTAGAAAGGCGCTTTCTGAGAAACTGGTTTTTGATGTGTGAATTTATCTCACAGTATTACACTGGTCTTTCTATGGAGCAGTTTGCTAACAATGTCTTCTTTTAACTGCAGTGGCTTATTTCAGAGCGCATTGAAGCTTATGGTGACATAGGAAATATCCTCATAGAAAAAGTGAAAAGAAACTTTCTGAGTAACCTCTTTGTGATGTACTAATTCAAATCACGTAGTTGCACAATTATTTTCATCGATCAGTTTGGTAGCACTGTTTTTGTGGAATCTGAGAATGGATATTATGGATCGCATTCAAGCCTATGGTGACAAAGGACATATTCTCAGAAAAAATCTTGGCAGAAGATTTCTGAGAAAGTTATATGTGATGTGTGAATTCATCTCACAGAGTTATACCTTTCTTTTTGTGGAGATATTTACTAACACTGTTTTACTGGAAACTGCAAAGGGATATTTGGGAGTGCATTGAAGCCTACGGTGACAAAATATGTATCCATGACAAAAAGCAAAAAGCAGAATTCTGAGAAACTGCTTTGTGAAGTGGGAATTTATCTCACAGAGATACACTGTTTCTTTCATTGAGCAGTTTGCTAACATCGTTTTCATGGAATATGTTAAGGGATATTTGAGTGCGCATTGAGGTCTATAATGAAAAAGAAAATATCCTCAGATAAAAATTACAAAGAATCTTTCTGAGAAAGTTCTTTGTGATGTGTGAATTCATCTCACAGAGTTACACCATTTTTATCATTAAGCTCTTTGATAACACTGTTTTCCTGGAATCTGCAATAGGTATATGGGAGTGCATTGAATACTATGGTAACAAAGGAAATATCCTGAGATAAAAACCAAAAGGAAGCTTACAGAGTTACATGATTCTTTTCATTGAGTAGTTTGCTAGCAATGTTTTTGGAGAATCTGAGAAGGAATAATTTGGATCTCATTCAAGCCTATGGTGAAAAAGGAAACATCCTCAGATAAAAACTAGAACGAAGCTTTCTGAGAAACTTCTTTGTGATGTGTGAATTCATATCACAGAGTTACACTTTTCTTTTCATGGAGTAGTTTGCTATCACTGTATTCCTGGAATCTGCAAAGGAATATTTAAAAATGCATTGAGCCTATAGTGAAAAAGGAAATATTCTCAGATAAAAACTAGAAAGACACTTTCTGAGATATTTCTTTGTGATATGGGAATTCATCTCACAGACGTACACCTTTCCTTTCATGGAGCAGTTTGCTAACACGGTTTTCGTCGAATCTGTGAAGGGATATTTGGGAGTGCGCTGAGGTCAATACTGAAGAAGGAAGTATCCTCAGATAAAAACTAGAAAGTAGCTTTCTGAAAAACTACTTTGTGATGTGTGAATTTATCTTACAAAATTATATCATTCTTTTCATTGAGCAGTTTGGTAGCACTGCTTTGGAAAATCTGCAAAGGGATATTATGGAGCACTTGGAGTCCAATGGAAAAAAAGGAAAAAACTTCAGGTAAAAACTGCAGAGAAGCTTTCTGAGAAATCCCTTTGTGATGTGTGCATTTATCTCATAGAGCTAAACATTTCTGTTGAGGAAGCACTTTGGCATCAATTTTTTTGTGGTGTCAGAGAAGGGATATATGGGAGCACATTGAAGCCTATGGTAGGAAATGAAATAGGCTCATATAAAAGCTCTAAAGAAGCTTTCTGAAAAACTGCTTTGTGATGTGTTAATTAATCTCACAGAGTTACATGATTCTTTCCATGGAGCAGTTTGATAGCAATGTTTTTTGGAAATCTCAGAAGGAATATTTTGGATCTCATTCAAGCCAATGGTGACAAAGGAAGTATCCTCAGATAAAAACTAGAAAGATGCTTTCTGAGAAAGTTCTTTGTGATGTGTGAATTCATCTCCCAGAGTTACACCGTTCCTATAATTGAACACTTGCTTTACACAGTTTGCTTGGAATCTGCAATTGGATATTTCAGAGATCATAGAAGTTTAGGTTGATGAAGGAAATATCCTCAGACAAAAAATAGAAAGATGGTTTCTGAGACACTGCTTTGTGAGTTGTGAATTCATCTCACAGAGTTACATGATTCCTCAAGGAGCAGTATTGTAGCACTGTTTTTGAGGAATCTGAGAAGGGATATTTTCGATCACATTGAAGTCTATGGTGACAAAGGACATATCCTCAGATAAACAGTAGAAATCAGCTTTGTGAGACGCTTCTTTGTGATGTATGTATTCGTCTCACAGAGTAACAGCTATCTTTTAATGGAGAAGTTTGCAAATACTGCTTTCGTGGAACCTGCAAAGAGATATTTGTGAATGCTTTGAGGCCTATAGTGAAAAAGGAAATATTCTCAGATAAAAAGAGAAAGAAGATTACTGAGAAACTGCTTTGTAATGTGTGAATTTATCTCACAGAGTTACACTGTTATTTTCATTGAGCATTTTGATAACACTGTTTTCTTGGAATCTGTAATGGGATATTTGGGATTGCATTGAAATCTATTGTGAGAAAGGAAATATCCTTAGATAAAAACCAAAAAGAATCTTTCTGTGAAACTGTTTTGTGATGTGTCAATTCACCTCACAGAGTTACACTGTTCTTTTCATTGAGACCTTTGCTAACACGTTTTTCCTGAAATCTGCAAAGGGATATTCTGGAGCTCAATGAGGAATATGATGAAAAAGTTAATATCCTCAGATAAAAACTAGAAAGAAGCTGACTGAGAAACCACTTTGTTATGTGTCAATTCATCTCTCAGTGTTTACACCATTGTTTTCATGGAACAGTTTGGTAACACTGTGTTTGGGGAGTCTGAGAAGGGATATTTTGAATCGCATTGAAGCCTATGGGACAAAGGAAATATCCTCAGATAAAACTAGAAAAAAAGTTTCTGAGAAACTTCTTTGTGATGTATATATTCATCTATTAGAGTAACACCTTTTTTTTCATGGAGCAGTTTGCTAAACTGTTTTCATGGAATAAACAAAGGAATATTTGGGAGTGAGGTGAGGCCTATGTTGAAAAAGGAAATATCCTCAGAAAAACTAGAAAGAAGCTTTCTGAGAAACTACTTTGTGATGTGTGAATTCACCCCACAGAGTTACAACACTCTTTTCATGGAGCAGTTTCGTAGCACTGTTTTTAGGGAATGTGAAAAGGGATGATTTGAATTGCATTGAAGCCTATGGTGACAACTGAAATATACTCAGATAAAAACTAGAAAGAAGCTTTCTGAGAAACTTATTTTTGATGTATGAAATATCCTCACAGAGTTACATATTTCCTTTCTTGGAACCATTTGCTCACATTGTTTTCAAGTAATCTGCAAAGGGATATTTGGGAGTGCATTGATGCTTATGGTGAAAGAAGAAATATCCTCAGATAAAACCAAAAAGAAGCTTTCTGTTAAACTGCTTTGTGAGGTGTGAAATCATTTCACTGTGTTAGCCCATTATATTCATTGAGAAGTTTGCTAACACTTTTTTCGTGGAATCTAAAGTGGGATATCCCAGAGAGGATTGAGGAATACGGAGATAAAGAAAATATCCTCAGATAAAATCTAGAAAGAAGTGGTCTGAGAAATATCTTTCTGTTGTGTGAATTCATCTTATAGAGGAATACCATTCTTTTCATATAGCAGTTTGGTAGCACTGTTTTTGAGGATCTGAGAAGGGATATTTTGAATCACATTGAAGTCAATGCATGACATATGGAAATATAATGAGATAAAAACTAGCAAGAAGTTTTCTGAGAAACTTCTTTGTGGTGTGTGCTTTCATCTCACAGAGTAATACGTTTCTTTTCATGGAGCAGTTTGCTAACACTGTTTTTGTTGGATCTACATAGTGATATTTGGGAGCAAGATGAGACCTGTGGTGAAAAGGAAAATATCCTCAGATAAAAACTAGAAGGAAGCTTTCTGAGAAACTGCTTTGTGACGTGTGAATTCATCTCACAGTGTTACACCACTCCTTTTGTGGAGCTGTTTGCTAACAATGTTTTCGTGGAATCAGCAATAGGATATTTGAGGTTGCATTGAAGCCTACTGTGACAAAGGAAATATCCTCAGGCAAAAACTGGAAAGAAGCTTTCTGAGAAACTGCTTTGTGATTTGTGAATTCATCTCA
>NW_022329000.1:0-13700 GCF_002776525.5 Piliocolobus tephrosceles | reverse complement strand
TGAGATGAATTCACAAATCACAAAGCAGTTTCTCAGAAAGCTTCTTTCCAGTTTTTGCCTGAGGATATTTCCTTTGTCACAGTAGGCTTCAATGCAACCTCAAATATCCTATTGCTGATTCCACGAAAACATTGTTAGCAAACAGCTCCACAAAAGGAGTGGTGTAACACTGTGAGATGAATTCACACGTCACAAAGCAGTTTCTCAGAAAGCTTCCTTCTAGTTTTTATCTGAGGATATTTTCCTTTTCACCACAGGTCTCATCTTGCTCCCAAATATCACTATGTAGATCCAACAAAAACAGTGTTAGCAAACTGCTCCATGAAAAGAAACGTATTACTCTGTGAGATGAAAGCACACACCACAAAGAAGTTTCTCAGAAAACTTCTTGCTAGTTTTTATCTCATTATATTTCCATATGTCATGCATTGACTTCAATGTGATTCAAAATATCCCTTCTCAGATCCTCAAAAACAGTGCTACCAAACTGCTATATGAAAAGAATGGTATTCCTCTATAAGATGAATTCACACAACAGAAAGATATTTCTCAGACCACTTCTTTCTAGATTTTATCTGAGGATATTTTCTTTATCTCCGTATTCCTCAATCCTCTCTGGGATATCCCACTTTAGATTCCACGAAAAAAGTGTTAGCAAACTTCTCAATGAATATAATGGGCTAACACAGTGAAATGATTTCACACCTCACAAAGCAGTTTAACAGAAAGCTTCTTTTTGGTTTTATCTGAGGATATTTCTTCTTTCACCATAAGCATCAATGCACTCCCAAATATCCCTTTGCAGATTACTTGAAAACAATGTGAGCAAATGGTTCCAAGAAAGGAAATATGTAACTCTGTGAGGATATTTCATACATCAAAAATAAGTTTCTCAGAAAGCTTCTTTCTAGTTTTTATCTGAGTATATTTCAGTTGTCACCATAGGCTTCAATGCAATTCAAATCATCCCTTTTCACATTCCCTAAAAACAGTGCTACGAAACTGCTCCATGAAAAGAGTGTTGTAACTCTGTGGGGTGAATTCACACATCACAAAGTAGTTTCTCAGAAAGCTTCTTTCTAGTTTTTCTGAGGATATTTCCTTTTTCAACATAGGCCTCACCTCACTCCCAAATATTCCTTTGTTTATTCCATGAAAACAGTTTAGCAAACTGCTCCATGAAAAAAAAGGTGTTACTCTAATAGATGAATATATACATCACAAAGAAGTTTCTCAGAAACTTTTTTTCTAGTTTTATCTGAGGATATTTCCTTTGTCCCATAGGCTTCAATGCGATTCAAAATATCCCTTCTCAGACTCCCCAAACACAGTGTTACCAAACTGTTCCATGAAAACAATGGTGTAAACACTGAGAGATGAATTGACACATAACAAAGTGGTTTCTCAGTCAGCTTCTTTCTAGTTTTTATCTGAGGATATTAACTTTTTCATCATATTCCTCATTGAGCTCCAGAATATCCCTTTGCAGATTTCAGGAAAAACGTGTTAGCAAAGGTCTCAATGAAAAGAACAGTGTAACTCTGTGAGGTGAATTGACACATCACAAAACAGTTTCACAGAAAGATTCTTTTTGGTTTTTATCTAAGGATATTTCCTTTCTCACAATAGATTTCAATGCAATCCCAAATATCCCATTACAGATTCCAAGAAAACAGTGTTATCAAAATGCTCAATGAAAATAACAGTGTAACTCTGTGAGATAAATTCACACATTACAAAGCAGTTTCTCAGTAATCTTCTTTCTCTTTTTATCTGAGAATATTTCCTTTTTCACTATAGGCCTCAAAGCATTCACAAATATCTCTTTGCAGGTTCCACGAAAGCAGTATTTGCAAACTTCTCCATTAAAAGATAGCTGTTACTCTGTGAGACGAATACATACATCACAAAGAAGCGTCTCACAAAGCTGATTTCTACTGTTTATCTGAGGATATGTCCTTTGTCACCATAGACTTCAATGTGATCGAAAATATCCCTTCTCAGATTCCTCAAAAACAGTGCTACAATACTGCTCCTTGAGGAATCATGTAACTCTGTGAGATGAATTCACAACTCACAAAGCAGTGTCTCAGAAACCATCTTTCTATTTTTTGTCTGAGGATATTTCCTTCATCAACCTAAACTTCTATGATCTCTGAAATATCCAATTGCAGATTCCAAGCAAACTGTGTAAAGCAAGTGTTCAATTATAGGAACGGTGTAACTCTGGGAGATGAATTCACACATCACAAAGAACTTTCTCAGAAAGCATCTTTCTAGTTTTTATCTGAGGATACTTCCTTTGTCACCATTGGCTTGAATGAGATCCAAAATATTCCTTCTGAGATTTCCAAAAAACATTGCTATCAAACTGCTCCATGGAAAGAATCATGTAACTCTGTGAGATTAATTAACACATCACAAAGCAGTTTTTCAGAAAGCTTCTTTAGAGCTTTTATATGAGCCTATTTCATTTCCTACCATAGGCTTCAATGTGCTCCCATATATCCCTTCTCTGACACCACAAAAAAATTGATGCCAAAGTGCTTCCTCAACAGAAATGTTTAGCTCTATGAGATAAATGCACACATCACAAAGGGATTTCTCAGAAAGCTTCTCTGCAGTTTTTACCTGAAGTTTTTTCCTTTTTTTCCATTGGACTCCAAGTGCTCCATAATATCCCTTTGCAGATTTTCCAAAGCAGTGCTACCAAACTGCTCAATGAAAAGAATGATATAATTTTGTAAGATAAATTCACACATCACAAAGTAGTTTTTCAGAAAGCTACTTTCTAGTTTTTATCTGAGGATACTTCCTTCTTCAGTATTGACCTCAGCGCACTCCCAAATATCCCTTCACAGATTCGACGAAAACCGTGTTAGCAAACTGCTCCATGAAAGGAAAGGTGTACGTCTGTGAGATGAATTCCCATATCACAAAGAAATATCTCAGAAAGTGTCTTTCTAGTTTTTATCTGAGAATATTTCCTTTTTCACTATAGGCTCAATGCATTTTTAAATATTCCTTTGCAGATTCCAGGAATACAGTGATAGCAAACTACTCCATGAAAAGAAAAGTGTAACTCTGTGATATGAATTCACACATCACAAAGAAGTTTCTCAGAAAGCTTCGTTCTAGTTTTTATCTGAGGATGTTTCCTTTTTCACCATAGGCTTGAATGAGATCCAAATTATTCCTTCTCAGATTCTCCAAAAACATTGCTAGCAAACTACTCAATGAAAAGAATCATGTAACTCTGTAAGCTTCCTTTTGGTTTTTATCTCAGGATATTTCCTTTGTTACCATAGTATTCAATGCACTCCCATATACCTATTGCAGATTCCAGGAAAACAGTGTTATCAAAGAGCTTAATGATAAAAATGGTGTAACTCTGTGAGATGAATTCACACATCACAAAGAACTTTCTCAGAAAGATTCTTTGTAATTTTTATCTGAGGATATTTTCTTTTTCATTATAGACCTCAATGCGCACTCAAATATCCCTTAACATATTCCATGAAAACGATGTTAGCAAACTGCTCAATGAAAGAAACAGTGTATCTCTGTGAGATAAATTCCCACTTCACAAAGCAGTTTCTCAGAATTCTGCTTTTTGCTTTTTGTCATGGATACATATTTTGTCACCGTAGGCTTCAATGCACTCCCAAATATCCCTTTGCAGTTTCCAGTAAAACAGTGTTAGTAAATATCTCCACAAAAAGAAAGGTATAACTCTGTGAGATGAATTCACACATCACATATAACTTTCTCAGAAATCTTCTGCCAAGATTTTTTCTGAGAATATGTCCTTTGTCACCATAGGCTTGAATGCGATCCATAATATCCATTCTCAGATTCCACAAAAACAGTGCTACCAAACTGATCGATGAAAATAATTGTGCAACTACGTGATTTGAATTAGTACATCACAAAGAGGTTACTCAGAAAGTTTCTTTTCACTTTTTCTATGAGGATATTTCCTATGTCACCATAAGCTTCAATGCGCTCTGAAATAAGCCACTGCAGTTAAAAGAAGACATTGTTAGCAAACTGCTCCATAGAAAGACCAGTGTAATACTGTGAGATAAATTCACACATCAAAAACCAGTTTCTCAGAAAGCGCCTTTCTAGTTTTTATCTGATGTTATTTCCTTTTTCACCATAGGCCTCAACGTGCTCCCAAATATCTCTTTGCTGATTTGATGAAAACAGTGTCAGCAACCTGATCCATGGAAAGAAAGGTGTAACTCTGTGTGATGAATTCAGACATCACAAGGAAGTTTCTTAGAAAGCTTCCTTCTAGCTTTTAACTGAGTACGATTCCTTTGTCACCATAGGCTTCAATGTGATCCAAAATATCCCTTCACAGATTCCCCAAAAACAGTGCTACCAAACTGCTGCATGAAGAGAAAGGTGTAACTCTGTGAGTTGAAATAACGCACCACAAAGCAGTTTCTCAGAAAGCTTGTTTCCAGTTTCTGTCTTAGGGTATTTCCTTTGTCAGTACAAAGTTAAATGCTCTCCAAAATATCCATTGTAGATTCCAAGAAAAGAGTCTTAGCAAACTGCTCAATGAAAAATACAGTGTAACTCCGTGAGATGAATTCAGAAATCACAAAGCAGTATCTCAGAAAGCTTCTTTTACTTTTATTCTGAGGATATTTCGTTTGCCACCATTGACATAAATGAGCTCCCAAGTATCCTATTGCAGATTCCACAAAAACAGTGTTATCAAACTGCTCCATGAAAAGAATGATGTAACTCTGTGAGATGAGTTCATACACCACAATGAACTTTCTCAGAAAGCTTCTTTCTAATTTTTATCTGAGGATATTTCTGTTGTCACCATCAGCTTCAATGCGATCCCAAATACTCCTCACAGATTCCCCAAAAAACAGTGCCACCAAACTGATCTCTGCCTGAAAAGAATCATGTAACTCTGTGAGATGAAGCAACACATCACAAAGTGATCACTCAGAAAGCTTCTTTCTAGTTTTAATATGAGGATATTTTCTTTTTCACCATAAACTTCAATACGCTAAGAAATATCCCATTGCAGATTCCAAGAAAAGTGTTAGAAAACTGCTGAGTGAAAAGAACACTGTAACTCTGAGAGAAATTCACACATCACAAAGCAGTTTCTCACAAAGCTTCTTTCTAGTTTTTATCTAAAGATATTTTCCTTTTTACCACAGGGGTTATTGTGCTCCCAAATATCTCTTTGCAGATTCCAGGAAAACAGTGCTAGTATTCTCCTCCATGAAGAGAAAGTTGTAACCCTGTGAGGCGAATTCACACATCACCTTGAAATTTCTCAGAAATTTTCTTTCTGGTTTTTATCTCAGTATACTTCCTTTGTCACCATAGGCTTTAATGTGTTCCAAAATATCCCTTCTCAGATACCCCAAAAACAGTGATACCAAACTGCCCCATGAAAAGAATCATTTAACTCTGTGAGATGAACTGAAAAATCACAAAACTGTTTCTCAAACACCTTCTGTGTAGTTTTTATCTGAGGATGTTTAGTTTTTCACCATAGGCCTCAATGTGCTCTGATATATCCCTTTGTAGATTCCACGAAAACAGTGTTAGCAAACAACTCCATGAAGAGAAAGTTGTAACTCTGTGAGATGAATTCACACATCACAAGGAACATTCTCAGAAACCTTTTTTCTAATTTTTATCTGAGGATATTTCCTGTGTCATCATAGGCTTCAATGGGATCCAAGATATCCCCTCTCATATTACCCAAAGAGAGTTCTACCAAGCTGATACATGAAAGGAAAGGTGTAACTGTTTTAGATAAATTCACAAATCACAAAGCAGTTTCTCAGAAAGCTTCTCTCTAGTTTTTGTCTGAGGATATTTCCTTTGTCACCATAAGATTCAAAGTGCTCCAGAATATCCCATTACAGATTCCACAAAAACAGTGTTACCAAACTACTCCATGAAAAACATCATGTAACTCTGTGACAAGAATTAGCACATCAGAAAGTGTTTCCTCAGAAAGCTTCTTCTAGTTTTTATGTGAGAGTAATCCTTTGTCACCTTAAGATTCAATGTGCTCCAAAATATCCCTTTGTAGATTCCACAAAAACAGTGTTATGAAACTGCACAATGGAAAGAATGGTGTAACTCTGTGAGTTGAGTTCACACATCTGAAATAACTATCTCAGAAAGCTTCTTTCTAGTTTTTATCTGAGGATATTTCCTTTTCACCATAGGCTTCAATGCTATCCCAAATATCCCTTCTCAGATTCCCCAAAAACTGTTATAGCAAACTGACCCATTAAAAGAATCATGTAACTCTGTGAGATGAATTCACAAATCACAAAGGAGTTTCTTGGAAAGCTACTTTCTAGTTTTTGTCGGATATTTCCTTTGTCACCATACACTTAAATGTGCTCCAAAATATAACATTGCAGATTCCACGAAAACAGTGTTAGCAAATTACTCAATGAAAAGAACAGTACAAAGCTATGACATGAATTCACACATCACAAAGCAGTTTCTCCGAAAGTTTCTTTATAGTTTTATGTGAGGCTATTTCCTTTTTCACTATGTGCCTCAATGTGCTCCCAAATATCAATTTGTAGATTCCATAAAAACGGTGTTAGGAAACTGCTCAGTGAAAAGAATAGTGCAACACAGTGAGATAAATTCACACATCAGAAAGCATTTTCTCAGAAAGTTTCTTTCTGGTTTTTATTTGAGGATATTTCCTTTTTCTCTACAGGCCTCAATGCACTCCCCAATATCGCTTTGCAAATTACACGAAAACAGTGTTAGCATGAAAAGTTCCATGAAAAGAAATTTGTAACTCTTTGAGATAAATTCCCACATCACAAAGAACTTTCTCAGAACTCTTTGTTCTAGTTTTTATCTGAGGATATTTCCTTTCTCAAGATAGGCTTAAATGCAATCCAAATTATCCCTTCTCAGATTACCTAAAAAACAGTGCTACCAAACTGCAAAATGAAAAGAATGTGTAACTCTGTGAGATGAATTAACATATCTGAATACGTTATCTCAGAAAGCTTCCTTCTATTACCTATATGAGGATATTTCCTTTGTCACCTAAAGTTTCAATGCACTCTGAAATGTTACTTTGCAGATTCTACAAAAACAGTGTTGGCAAACTGCTCAATGAAAAGGACAGTGTAACTCTGTGAGATGAATTCACACATCACGAACAGTTTCTCAGGAAGCTTCTATCTACTTATTATCTGAGGATATTTCCTTTTTCACCATAGGCCTCAATGTGCTCCTGTATATTCCCTTGCAGATTCAACAAAAAGAGTGTTAGAAAACTCCTCAATGAAATGAATAGTGTAACTCTGCTGGGTGAATTGACACTTCACAAAGCAGTTTCTCAGAAAGTTTCTTTCTAGTTTTTAACTGAGGATATTTCCTTTTTCTCTATAGGCCTCAAAGTGCTCCCAAATATCCCTTCGCAGATTCCAGGAAAATAGTGCTAGCAAACTGTTCCAAAAAAGAAAATTATAACTCTGTGAGATGAATTCAGACATTGAAAACAACTTTTTCAGAAACCTTCTTTGTAGTTTTTATCTGAGATTATTTCCCTTGTCACTGTAGGCTTCAATGCGATCTAAAATATCCCTTCACAGATTCTCCAAAAACAGGGCTATCAAACTGAGTTATGAAAAAATTCGTATAATTCTCTGAGATGAATTAACACATCACAAAGCAGTATCTCACAAAGCTTCTTTCTACTTTTTGTCTGAGGATATTTCCTATGTCAGTGTAAGCTTCAATGTGCTCCGAAATAACCCCGTTGCAAATTCCAAGAAAAGAGTGTTAGCAAACTGCTCAATGAAAAGAACAGTTTAACCCCATGAGATGCATTCACACATCACAAAAAAGTTTTTTGGAAAGTTTCTTTCTAGTTTTTATCTGAGCATATTTCCTTTTTCACCTTAGCCTTCAATGCGCTCCAATAAATCCCTTTGCAGATTCCACCATAACAGTGTTATCAAACTGCTCAATGAAAAGGATGGTGCAACTCTGTGTGATGCATTCACACATCACATAGCAGTTTCTGAGAAAGTTTCTTTATAGGTTTTATCTGAGGATATTTCGTTTTTCAAGATCGTCCTCAATGTACTCCCAAATATCCCTTTGCAAATTCCATGAAAGCAATGTTAACAAATGGCTCCATGAAAAGAACACTGTAACTCTGTGAGATAAATTCACACATCACAAACAGCTTTCTCAGAAAGCTTATTTCTAGTTTTCTTCTGAAGTTATTTCCTTTGTCAACACAGGCTTCAATGCATTCCAAAATATGCCTTCTCAGATTAGCCAAAAACAGTGCTATCAAATGATCCATTAAAAGACTCATGTAACCCTCTGAGATGAATTAACACATCATAAAGTAGTTTCTCAGAATGCTTCTCTTTTTTATCTTAGGATATTTCATCCAAACTATCCCTCCTCAGATTTTTCAAAAGGAGTGCTACCAAACTGCTCCGTGAAAACAGGGGTGTAACTCTGTGAGAGGAATTCACACATGACAAAGCTGTTTCTCAGAAAGCTTCTCTCTAGTTTTTATCTGAAGATATTTCCTTTGACATCCAATGCACTCCCAAGTACCCTATTACAGATTCTACGAAAACAGGTTTATCAGACTGCTGAATGAAAACAACCGTGTAACTCTGTGAGATGATTTTGCACATCAAAAAGCAGTGTCTTAGAAACCTTCTTTCTAGTTTTTATATGATGGTATGCAATTTTTCACCATAAGCCTCAATGAGCTCCCAGTCATCACTTTGCAGATTCCATGAAAACAGTGTTATAAAACTGCTCAATGAAAAGGGTGGTGTAACTCTGTGAGATGAATTCACATATCACAAAGAACTTTCTCAGAAAGCTTCTTTCTAGTTTTTATCTGAGGATATTTCCTTTGTCACCACAGCTTTCAATATGATCCAAAATATTCCTTCTCAGATTCCACAAAAACAGGGCTAGCAAACTGGTCCACAAAAAGTATTGTGTAACTCTGAGAGATGAATTAATACATCAGAAATCAGTTTATCTGAAAACTTCATTCTCCTTTTTATCTGAGGATATTTCCTTTTTCACTACAGGTCTCAATGCACTCCCAAATATACCTTAGCAGTTTCCAGGAAAACAGTGATAGAAAACTACTCCATGAAAAGAAAGGTGTAACTCTGTGATATGAATTCACGCATCACAAGGAACTCTCTCAAAAAGCTTCTTTCTAGTTTTTATCTGAGATTATTTTATTTGTCACAATAGGCTTCAATGCCATTCAAAATATCACTGTCAGAATTCCCCAAAACAGCGCTACCAAACTGCTCCAAGAAAAGTGTGGTGGTACTCTCTGAGTACAAAGCTCTCTCTCAAAAATCTTCCTTCTAGTTGTTATTGAGGGATATTTCCTTTTTCACCATAATCCTCAATTCCCTCTCAAATATCCCATTGAAGATTAAACGAAAAATGTATTAGTAAATTTCTCAATGAACAGAATGGTGTAACTCTGTGAGATGAATTCCAACATCATAAAGCAGTTTCGCAGAAAGTTTCTTTCTAGTATTTATCTGAGGATATTTCCTTTTTCACTATTGGACCCAATGAGCTCCCAAATATCCCTTTGCAGATTCCATAAAAACTGTGTAATCAAACTGCTCAATGAAAAGAATAGTGTAATTCTCTGAGATGAAATGACACCTCACAAAGAACTTTCTCGAAAAGCTTCTTTCTAGTTTTTTATCTTTGGAGTTTTCCTTTATCACCTTAGGCTTCAATACGACCAAAAATATCCCTTCTCAGATTCCCCAAAAACAATGCTACCAATCTAATCCATGAAAAGAATCATGTAACTCTGTGTAATGAATTAACACAACTAACACAGCTCAAAGTGGTTTGTCAGAAAGCTTCTTTTTAGTTTTTGTCTGAGGATATTTCCTTTGTCACAATAAGCTTCAATACACTACAAAATATCCCATTGCAGATTCCAAGAAACAGTGATAGCAAACTGCTCAATTAAAAGAACAGTGTAACTCTGTGAGATGAATTCACACATCACAAATGAGTTTCTCACAAAGCACACTTTTGGTTTTTATATGAGGATATTTCCTTTGTCACCATAGGCTTCAATGTGTTCCCAAATACAATATTGCAAATTCCACGAAAACAGTGTTATCAAGCTGCTTAATGGAAAGATCAGTGTTACTCTGTGGGATGAATTCAAAAATCACAAAGCGTTTTCTAAGAAACCTTCTTTCTAGTTTTTATATTAGGATATTTCCCTTTTCACTGTATGCCTCAATGTGCTCCCAAATATTCCTTGGCAGATTCCACAAAAACAGTCTTAGCAAACTGCTCTGTGAAAAGAAAGGTGTAACTTTCTGAGGTGAATTCACACATGATGAAGAACTTTCTCAGAAGACTTCTTTCTACTTTTGTCTGAGAATATTTCCTTTTCACCATAGGCTTCATTGAGATCCAAAATACCCTTTCTCAGATTCCCTAAAAACACTGATACCAACCTGATCCATGAGAAGCATCATGTATCTCTGACAGATGAATTAACACATCACAAAGCAATTTCTCAGAAAACTTCTTTCTCATTATATCTGAGGATATTTCCTTTTTCACTATAGGCCTCAATGCGCTCCCAAATATCACATTGCAGATGCCACGAAACCAGTGTTAGCAAACTGCTCCGTGGAAAGAAAAGTGTAACTTTGTGAGATTAATTCACACATGACAATGCAGTTTCTCACAAAACTTCTTTCTAGTTTTTATCTAAGAATATTTCCTTTTTCACTATACGCCTCAATGTGCTCCGTATTATAACATTGCATATGCTATGAAAACAGTGTTAGGGAACTGCTCCATGAAAAGAAAGGGGTTACTCTGTGAGATGAATTCACACATCACAAAGAACTTTCTCATTAAGCTTCTTTCTAGTTTTCAACTGAGGATATTTCCTTTCCCACCTTCGGCTTCCATGAGCTACCAAATATCCCTTCTCAGACACCACAAAAACAGTGATGCCAAACTGCTTTCTCAAAAGAAAGCTTTACCTCTATGAGATGGATGATCACGTCACAGGGTAGTTTTCATGAACTTTCTCTCCTGTTTTTACCTGAAGATATTTCCTTTTTCAACATTGGTCTCTATCTGCTTCCAAATATCCCCTGTATATTCCATGAAAATATGCTAAAAAACTGTTCAATGAAAAGAAAGATTTATCTCGGTGATATGAATTCTCTCATAACAAGACAGTCTCTTAAAAAACTTCATTCTCGTTTTATCTGAGGGTATTTCCTTTTTCACCATAAGCTTCTCTGCATTCCAAATTTACCTTTGTACATAACACAAAACCAGGGTTACCAAACTGCTCAATGAAAAGAATGGTTTATCTCTGGGAGATGAATTCACACAGTACAAATAAATCTATCAGAAAGCTCCTTTCTAGTTTTTATCTTTACATATTTACTTTTAGACCATCAGCCTCAATGCACTCTCAACTATAGCTTCCCAGACACCACAAAAACAGAGATGAAAAAATTCTCAATCAACTAAATGATTTATCTCTATGAGATGAATAAACACCTCACAAAAGAGTTTCTCAAATCCTTCTCTCCATTTTTCATCTGAAGATGCTTCCTTTTTCACCATAGGCTTCTATGAGCTCCAGAAAATCCCTTTGGAGATTCCCCAGAAAGAGTGCTATCAAACTGCTCGATGAATACAGAGGTATAATTCTGTGAGATGAATTCACCCACCACAAAGCAGTTTCTCTAAAGCTTTTTTCTAGTTTTTATCTGAAGATATTTCCTTTTTCACCATAGGTCTCAAAGCGCTCCAAATTATCCCTTTGCAGATTCCACGAAAACAGTGTTAGTAACTACTCCTGAAAAGAAAAGTGTATCTCAGCGAGATGAATTCACATATAACAAAGAGCTTTCTCATAAGGTTTCTTTCTAGTTTTTATCTGAGGATATTTTCTTTGTCACCATAGGTTTCAATGTGATCCAAAATATCCCTTCTCAGATGCACCAAAAACAGTGCTACCAATCTACTCCATGAAAGCAATTGTGTAACCTTGTGAGATGAATTAACACATCAGAAAGCGGATTCTCAGAAAGCTTCTTTCTATTTTTTATATGAGGATTTTTACTTTGTCACCATAGGCTTCAATGCGCTCAGAAATATCGTATTTCAGATTCCAAGAAAACAGTGTAAGTACATTGTTCCATGTAAAGAACAGTGCACTTCTGTGAGACTAATTCACACATCACAAAGCAGTTTCTCAGAAAGCTTGTTTCTAGTTTTTGTCTGAGGATATTTACTTTTTCACCATATTCCTCAAAGCACTCCTGGATATCCAATTTCAGATTAAATGAAAATACTGTTAGCAAACTTCTCAATGAATAGAAGGGTGTTACTCGGTGAGATGAATTCACACACCATAAATCAGTTTGACAGAAAGCCTCTTTTTGATTTTTATCTAAGGATATTTCTTTTGTCACCATAGGCTTCAATGCCCTTTAAAATACCCTGTTACAGATACCATGAAATCAGTGTTATCAAACTGTTCAATGAAAAGAATGGTGTAACTTTGTAAGATGAATACACATAACAAAGCTGTATCTCAGAAAGCTTCTTTCTAGTTTGTATTCCAGAATATCCCACTGCATATTATATGAAAACAGTGTTAACAAACTGCTTCATGAAAATAAGGTGTAACTTTCTGAGATAAATTCACACATCACAAAGAACTTTCTCAGAAAGATTCTTTCTAGTTTTTATCTGAGGATATTTCCTTTGTCAACCTAGGCTTCAACGTGATTCAAAATATTGCTTCTCAGATTCCCCAAAGACACTGTTACCAAACTGATCCATGAAAAGTATCGTGTAACACTGTGATATGAATTAACACATCACAAAGTGGTTTCTCAGAAAGCTTCTTTCTAATTTTTATATGAACATATTTCCTATGTTACCATAAGCTTCAATGAGCTCCAAAATATCCCATTGCAGATCCCAAGAAAACAGTGTTTGTAAACAGCTCAATGAAAACTACAGTGTAATACTGAGAGATGAATTCACACATCACAAAGCAGTTTCTCACAAAATTCTTTCTACTTTTTAACTGAGATCATTTTCTTTTTCACTATAGGTCTCACTGTGCTCCAATATATACCTTTGCAGATTCCATGAAAACAGTGTTAGCACACTGATCAATTAAAAGAATGGTGTAACTCTGTAGGATGAATTCGCACACTACAAAGAAGTTTCTCAAAAAGCTTCTTTCTAGTATGCATCTGAGGATATTTCCTTTGTCACCATAAGCTTCAATGAAATCCAAAATATCCCTTCTCAGATTCCCCTAAAACAGTGTTAGCAAACTGATCCATGAAAAGAATCGTGTGACTCTGGGATATGAATTCACATATCACAGAGATGTTTCTCAGAAAACATCTTTATAGTTTTTATCTGAGGATATTTCCTTTTTAACCATATTCCTCAATGCTCTCCAAAATATCCCATTGCAGATTAAACGAAAAAATTTTTAGCAAACTTCTCAATGAAAAGAACAGTAAAACTCAGTGA
Source organism: Piliocolobus tephrosceles (assembly GCF_002776525.5). Classification (NCBI taxonomy): domain Eukaryota; kingdom Metazoa; phylum Chordata; class Mammalia; order Primates; family Cercopithecidae; genus Piliocolobus; species Piliocolobus tephrosceles. The sequence continues at coordinate 92 of NW_022329000.1, read as the reverse complement.
GGTGAATTCACACATCACAAAGCAATTTCACAGAAAGCTTCTTCCTGGTTGTTATCTGAGGATAATTCCTTTGTCACCAAAGGCTTCAAAGC
>NW_022328999.1:0-1005 GCF_002776525.5 Piliocolobus tephrosceles | reverse complement strand
GCTCCTGGGTCTTCCATCCTTCCCAAGTTGACAGTATGACACAGGGAGAAAATTAATGTGACTTTACCCTGAAGAAAACTGTAAAACACTACGTCACCATGGTGATCAAATTAACATCATCAATGAGAAATTGTGTTGGTACTCTGTGCCATCGGTATGATATGATAAGAATGGCACTTCACTTCTCTATTCATCTTCCAAGAAAACATAACCAAAATTCCAATCCAATCCCAACACCACATTCTACTGTGCAGATCATAAGACAGAAGGTTTTCCTTACAAACTATCAAATCCTTACTCTTAAACCAGATAAACAGCAGTACATGTGTGACGATTTTCATGAACTAAGGTTCTGAAGTGAATTCAGCCAACCAAAAAGGGGAAGCATTTGAAAAATACTGCCCCCCCTCCCCAACAAAACGTTAAATTCTAAGTCGCTCATATGAAACAGGAACACAAAGAACACTGTGATCCCTCCAGCTCCACTCTCGCCCTCCCCTGCCTGGAACCTCAACTGCTCTCTTTCAACACGTTCCAACAACATGTGAGTCAAGTCTGAGGGGGACTCAGCCTCAGGCTTGACTCAGGACAGAAGTTGGTGGACATGACACCGGGGCTTGCACTGGCCGTGGAAGTAGCATCATCTGTGGTGTCAATTACAGCCTGGGCTCTGCCTTCCACATCTTTCAAAGCATCCACGTACCAGGATGGAAAGGAATTAGCAATGGTGCTGTCGAGCTTGCCTAAAGACTCTAGGACTTTCCCCTTTCTGATTTCTGAATGGGCTCTTAGACCTCACAATAATTCATAATGTGGAGGAGAGTTCTTAGGCACCTCCCGGTGCTCCAGGTACTTTCTCTGCACCCAATCTATAGTGAGGAGCTCCCTGGGCTTCCCATAAATGAAGGCCTCCCTCCAAGCATACACCCCTATCGAATTCAGCACTTCCCAAATGACTTCAGAGGCACAGCTGCCCTTGATGAAGACCACACTCAGAATAAGAAT
>NW_022328989.1:0-1004 GCF_002776525.5 Piliocolobus tephrosceles | reverse complement strand
ATTACCACTACTGTTATTATTACCACTACTGTTATTATTACCACTACAGTTATTATTACCACTACTGTTATTATTACTATTACTATCAGTTTCTTTTATTTTTTTATAAAATTTATTAACCATTAAAAATTCTTCATTTCTGTTAGGGTCTAAGTATGTAGTAATTTCTTTTTTATTATTACTGCTATTACTACTGTTACTGCAATTATTTTCATTTATGTTTCTATAACCATTATTATATAGCTTATTAGTACTGTTACCACTGTTACCGCTGTAGTTAGTACTATTATTGCAGTTAGCGCAATTAACACAATTGACGCAACTAACTTCTTTTGTATTACATGACGTATTCAAATTAAAATTATTTATTATATTATTTGTATCTTTTTTTTGTTTATTCTCATTCCATAAAAAAATACCATCATTTTTAAAACTGTAAAAATTGTTTCGAAAACTTGTTTTATTATTTATTGTATTCGTATTATGGCCAATATTACCACCAATACCACCACTGCAACCAATATCACCACTACCACCAATACCACCACCAATAATTTGTTTATTATTATTGTGCATATAATTATTAGTGTAACAATTATCAATACTATTGTTAAAAGGATAAGTAGGTTTTTTAATTATATTATTATTTTTATTTTGTAACTTGTTTTTTTTTTTAATAAATGTGGAGGGAAAAAATTAGGTCTTAATTCTTTTTCTCCATGGGCATGTCTACAATTTATACCACTGGAACAAGTTCCACTTATTTTCCAATGCTTACATATAGTTGTTTTATAAACTCCTACTGTATATTTTAACTCATTGTTGCCATGTGCAAAGTTACATTCTATGTTTGCACATACACCTTTCAACCAATACTTACATAAAGATGTTTTCCGTAGTTCTTTTTTTATATTTACCATACTATTATCACTATTATTGTTATTTTTGTAATTTTCCCCAACACCACCAATACCACTACCATCTCCAACACCACCAATACCACT
>NW_022328988.1:0-1116 GCF_002776525.5 Piliocolobus tephrosceles | reverse complement strand
ACATCAACAAGAAGTTTCTGAGGAAGCTTCTTTCTAGTTTTCATCTGGGGAGATTTCCTTTGTCATCATAAGCTTCATTGCGCTGAGCAATATCCCATTGCAGATTTCCTGAAAACTGTGTTAGCACACTGATGACTGAAGAGAAACTGGTAACTCAGTGAGTTGCATTCATGCATCGCTATGCAGTTTCTCAGAAGGCTTCTTTCCAGTTTCTATCTGAGGATCCATCCTTTCTCACCATAACCATCAATGAGCTTGCAAATATCACATTGCAGAATCCACGGCAATAGTGTTAGCAAACTCCTCCAAGAAGGGAAGGGTGGAAATCTGTGTAATGAAGTCACACATCAGAAAGCCATCTCTCAGAAAGCTATTCTCTAGTTGTTATGTGAGGATACTTACTTTTTCACAGTGGGACTGAATTGGCTCCCAAATATAACTTTACAGATTCCACGAAAAGAGTGTTAGCAACTGATTCCTGAGGAATAATTTGTATCTCTTTGAGATGAATTCAAAGGTCACAAAGTAATTTCTCAGAAAGCTTCTCTCTTGTTTTGAACTGATGGTATTTCCTATACCAGCGCAGGCCTCCACACGAACCAAAGTATCCTTTCTTAGTTACTTCAAAGAGAGTGTTAATGGCCTGCTCCATGAAATATAAGTGTAACTATGTGAGATGAATTCTCATATCAACAAGGAGTTTCTAAGGAATCTTCTTTCTAGTTTTCACTTAGGAGATTTCCTTTGTCACCATAAACTTCATTGCGCTGAGAAATATCCCATTGGAGATTTCCGGGAAAATATGATAGCAAACTCATGACTGAAGACAAACGTGTAACTCTGTGAGTTGAATTCACACATCGCAATGCAGTTTCTCAGAAGGCTTCTTTCTAGTTTCTCCCTGAGGATATATTCCTTCTCACCATAGCCCTCAATGAGCTCCCAAATATCACATTGCAGAATCCACGGCAACGGTGTTAGCAAACTGTTCCAAGAACGGAAGGGTGGAACTCTGTGTGATGAAGTCACACATCAGAACGCAATCTCTCAGAAAGCTATTCTCTAGTCATTATGTAAGGATACTTCCTTTTTCACAGTGGGCCCGAATTGGCTCCC
>NW_022328987.1:0-1006 GCF_002776525.5 Piliocolobus tephrosceles | reverse complement strand
AGTGGTATTGGTGGTGTTGGAGATGGTAGTGGTATTGGTGGTGTTGGGGAAAATTACAAAAATAACAATAATAGTGATAATAGTATGGTAAATATAAAAAAAGAACTACGGAAAACATCTTTATGTAAGTATTGGTTGAAAGGTGTATGTGCAAACATAGAATGTAACTTTGCACATGGCAACAATGAGTTAAAATATACAGTAGGAGTTTATAAAACAACTATATGTAAGCATTGGAAAATAAGTGGAACTTGTTCCAGTGGTATAAATTGTAGACATGCCCATGGAGAAAAAGAATTAAGACCTAATTTTTTCCCTCCACATTTATTAAAAAAAAAAAACAAGTTACAAAATAAAAATAATAATATAATTAAAAAACCTACTTATCCTTTTAACAATAGTATTGATAATTGTTACACTAATAATTATATGCACAATAATAATAAACAAATTATTGGTGGTGGTATTGGTGGTAGTGGTGATATTGGTTGCAGTGGTGGTATTGGTGGTAATATTGGCCATAATACGAATACAATAAATAATAAAACAAGTTTTCGAAACAATTTTTACAGTTTTAAAAATGATGGTATTTTTTTATGGAATGAGAATAAACAAAAAAAAAGATACAAATAATATAATAAATAATTTTAATTTGAATACGTCATGTAATACAAAAGAAGTTAGTTGCGTCAATTGTGTTAATTGCGCTAACTGCAATAATAGTACTAACTACAGCGGTAACAGTGGTAACAGTACTAATAAGCTATATAATAATGGTTATAGAAACATAAATGAAAATAATTGCAGTAACAGTAGTAATAGCAGTAATAATAAAAAAGAAATTACTACATACTTAGACCCTAACAGAAATGAAGAATTTTTAATGGTTAATAAATTTTATAAAAAAATAAAAGAAACTGATAGTAATAGTAATAATAACAGTAGTGGTAATAATAACTGTAGTGGTAATAATAACAGTAGTGGTAATAATAACAGTAGTGGTAAT
>NW_022328981.1:0-1803 GCF_002776525.5 Piliocolobus tephrosceles | reverse complement strand
TAATACCACAGGCAGTGTACACGTACCTGAGGGCCCCCAGCAGCAGCCACGCCCCGCCCCCCCGGCGACTGATGGCCCCTGATTGCCGGGGGCTGGGTACCCAGACTCCTGCGATCTGGGGCCCCCAGCCGGCGCCACGTCCCGCCTGTATTGGGAGTCATATCATACTCTACTCCCTGAATATTAATTACACTATCCCAGCTGTGTGTCTACTCCCAGCCATATTGCCTGTCTCATCCTCCCCTCTCGGGCAGAAATTTGAAACAATGTCACTGGGTGCGTGTACAACTTTTCTGATGTTTAAAGTAATATCATCCCCTCCCCGGTGGATATCAGGAACAAATCTGTTAATTATTAGTATTAATAAATATAATAAATATTAATACTAACAATCGATATTAATGATCACAATAAACCTCGTAAAAATTGATAGTGGATTAAAATATTCACGATTTGGAATGGTAATTAATATTAATATCACCATTAATAATCAAATAATGATATCCGCCATGAATGTTATTTAAATCAATACAAAGTGATGCTGGTAAGAAAATAATGATTAGTATTAGGGACTAATAACATGGTTCAATGACATTAATATTAATAATTCATAATAAGCATGCATAATCAGGTACTTAAAATAATTCTCCAAAATATACAATGGTATCCTATTATTAGTAACATTGATAATTATTAAAATGGATCTTTGATGTCTTATAACCATATTATTACTCCTAATACCACTGGCAGTATACACGTACCTGTGGGCCCCCAGCAGCAGCCACGCCCCGCTCCCCGGCGACTGGCGGCCCCCGTTCGCTGGGGCTTGGGGTACCCAGGCCCCCGCGATCCGGGCGGCCCAGCCGCCACCACGCCCCGCCCCCGGCGGCTGGCGCCACATCACGCGCCCCCTGATGTGGAAATGGCTGGGCAGCCCTCAATTCTGTTTCTTTCTTTGGCTCCCCTGAGTGTCTACAAGAATCCCACGAACCTCAGGACTCTCCTTCATGGATGACTCTGAAGATTCTCAATCCACTCAGTGCTACAGACGGAGCTAAGGGAGGATTCTCAGTTCACTGATATGCTGAGCCAGCGACATAGGACGCATTCAAGAATGAATCATTTTTGTCAATGCCAATCAATATTAAATTCAAGATTTCAAGATTTCAAGATTCATGATTTTTAGTACATTGGAGTTAAAATGTTCATGATTCTTGACAACGAGCTCTCAAACCTGATGGTTTGCGGATGAAATGAGCTCATCATGGTTAGTCAGAAGCTTCTTTTCCTAGGAAGCTAGTCTTTTAAAATAAAGCACCTGAGAGGTGGTTTCCTGAGGTCTTGTGAACATGTATCTCTTGAAGCATAAAATCAGGAAAACCGGTCTCAAATAATTGACAGAAAGCTTATAAGAAATTTTTATCAACACAGCCATTAAAATCCGGTTAGTCATTTTTTGGGTTCATTTGTTACAACTCAAGAAGCAATTAAGAAATCCATACAGTGCGCGGTGGCTCAAGCCTGTAATCCCAGCACTTTGGGAGGCCGAGACGGGCGGATCCCGAGGTCAGGAGATCGAGACCATCCTGGCTAACATGGTGAAACCCCCGTCTCTACTAAAAAATACAAAAAATTAGCCGGGCGAGGTGGCGGGCGCTTGTAGTCCCAGCTACTCGGGAGGCTGAGGCAGGAGAATGACATAAACCCGGGAGGCGGAGCTTGCAGTGAGCTGAGATCTGGCCACAGCACTCCAGCCTGGGTGACAGAGCGAGACTCCGTCTGAAAGAAAGAAAGAAAGAAAGA
>NW_022328980.1:0-1803 GCF_002776525.5 Piliocolobus tephrosceles | reverse complement strand
TCTTTCTTTCTTTCTTTCTTTCAGACGGAGTCTCGCTCTGTCACCCAGGCTGGAGTGCTGTGGCCAGATCTCAGCTCACTGCAAGCTCCGCCTCCCGGGTTTATGTCATTCTCCTGCCTCAGCCTCCCGAGTAGCTGGGACTACAAGCGCCCGCCACCTCGCCCGGCTAATTTTTTGTATTTTTTAGTAGAGACGGGGGTTTCACCATGTTAGCCAGGATGGTCTCGATCTCCTGACCTCGGGATCCGCCCGTCTCGGCCTCCCAAAGTGCTGGGATTACAGGCTTGAGCCACCGCGCACTGTATGGATTTCTTAATTGCTTCTTGAGTTGTAACAAATGAACCCAAAAAATGACTAACCGGATTTTAATGGCTGTGTTGATAAAAATTTCTTATAAGCTTTCTGTCAATTATTTGAGACCGGTTTTCCTGATTTTATGCTTCAAGAGATACATGTTCACAAGACCTCAGGAAACCACCTCTCAGGTGCTTTATTTTAAAAGACTAGCTTCCTAGGAAAAGAAGCTTCTGACTAACCATGATGAGCTCATTTCATCCGCAAACCATCAGGTTTGAGAGCTCGTTGTCAAGAATCATGAACATTTTAACTCCAATGTACTAAAAATCATGAATCTTGAAATCTTGAAATCTTGAATTTAATATTGATTGGCATTGACAAAAATGATTCATTCTTGAATGCGTCCTATGTCGCTGGCTCAGCATATCAGTGAACTGAGAATCCTCCCTTAGCTCCGTCTGTAGCACTGAGTGGATTGAGAATCTTCAGAGTCATCCATGAAGGAGAGTCCTGAGGTTCGTGGGATTCTTGTAGACACTCAGGGGAGCCAAAGAAAGAAACAGAATTGAGGGCTGCCCAGCCATTTCCACATCAGGGGGCGCGTGATGTGGCGCCAGCCGCCGGGGGCGGGGCGTGGTGGCGGCTGGGCCGCCCGGATCGCGGGGGCCTGGGTACCCCAAGCCCCAGCGAACGGGGGCCGCCAGTCGCCGGGGAGCGGGGCGTGGCTGCTGCTGGGGGCCCACAGGTACGTGTATACTGCCAGTGGTATTAGGAGTAATAATATGGTTATAAGACATCAAAGATCCATTTTAATAATTATCAATGTTACTAATAATAGGATACCATTGTATATTTTGGAGAATTATTTTAAGTACCTGATTATGCATGCTTATTATGAATTATTAATATTAATGTCATTGAACCATGTTATTAGTCCCTAATACTAATCATTATTTTCTTACCAGCATCACTTTGTATTGATTTAAATAACATTCATGGCGGATATCATTATTTGATTATTAATGGTGATATTAATATTAATTACCATTCCAAATCGTGAATATTTTAATCCACTATCAATTTTTACGAGGTTTATTGTGATCATTAATATCGATTGTTAGTATTAATATTTATTATATTTATTAATACTAATAATTAACAGATTTGTTCCTGATATCCACCGGGGAGGGGATGATATTACTTTAAACATCAGAAAAGTTGTACACGCACCCAGTGACATTGTTTCAAATTTCTGCCCGAGAGGGGAGGATGAGACAGGCAATATGGCTGGGAGTAGACACACAGCTGGGATAGTGTAATTAATATTCAGGGAGTAGAGTATGATATGACTCCCAATACAGGCGGGACGTGGCGCCGGCTGGGGGCCCCAGATCGCAGGAGTCTGGGTACCCAGCCCCCGGCAATCAGGGGCCATCAGTCGCCGGGGGGGCGGGGCGTGGCTGCTGCTGGGGGCCCTCAGGTACGTGTACACTGCCTGTGGTATTA
>NW_022328979.1:0-1796 GCF_002776525.5 Piliocolobus tephrosceles | reverse complement strand
TAATACCACAGGCAGTGTACACGTACCTGAGGGCCCCCAGCAGCAGCCACGCCCCGCCCCCCCCCGGCGACTGATGGCCCCTGATTGCCGGGGGCTGGGTACCCAGACTCCTGCGATCTGGGGCCCCCAGCCGGCGCCACGTCCCGCCTGTATTGGGAGTCATATCATACTCTACTCCCTGAATATTAATTACATTATCCCAGCTGTGTGTCTACTCCCAGCCATATTGCCTGTCTCATCCTCCCCTCTCGGGCAGAAATTTGAAACAATGTCACTGGGTGCGTGTACAACTTTTCTGATGTTTAAAGTAATATCATCCCCTCCCCGGTGGATATCAGGAACAAATCTGTTAATTATTAGTATTAATAAATATAATAAATATTAATACTAACAATCGATATTAATGATCACAATAAACCTCGTAAAAATTGATAGTGGATTAAAATATTCACGATTTGGAATGGTAATTAATATTAATATCACCATTAATAATCAAATAATGATATCCGCCATGAATGTTATTTAAATCAATACAAAGTGATGCTGGTAAGAAAATAATGATTAGTATTAGGGACTAATAACATGGTTCAATGACATTAATATTAATAATTCATACTAAGCATGCATAATCAGGTACTTAAAATAATTCTCCAAAATATACAATGGTATCCTATTATTAGTAACATTGATAATTATTAAAATGGATCATTGATGTCTTATAACCATATTATTACTCCTAATACCACTGGCAGTATACACGTACCTGTGGGCCCCCAGCAGCAGCCACGCCCCGCCCCCCGGCGACTGGCGGCCCCCGTTCGCTGGGGCTTGGGGTACCCAGGCCCCCGCAATCCGGGCGGCCCAGCCGCCACCACGCCCCGCCCCCGGCGGCTGGCGCCACATCACGCGCCCCCTGATGTGGAAATGGCTGGGCAGCCCTCAATTCTGTTTCTTTCTTTGGCTCCCCTGAGTGTCTACAAGAATCCCACGAACCTCAGGACTCTCCTTCATGGATGACTCTGAAGATTCTCAATCCACTCAGTGCTACAGACGGAGCTAAGGGAGGATTCTCAGTTCACTGATATGCTGAGCCAGCGACATAGGACGCACTCAAGAATGAATCATTTTTGTCAATGCCAATCAATATTAAATTCAAGATTTCAAGATTCATGATTTTTAGTACATTGGAGTTAAAATGTTCATGATTCTTGACAACGAGCTCTCAAACCTGATGGTTTGCAGATGAAATGAGCTCATCATGGTTAGTCAGAAGCTTCTTTTCCTAGGAAGCTAGTCTTTTAAAATAAAGCACCTGAGAGGTGGTTTCCTGAGGTCTTGTGAACATGTATCTCTTGAAGCATAAAATCAGGAAAACCGGTCTCAAATAATTGACAGAAAGCTTATAAGAAATTTTTATCAACACAGCCATTAAAATCCGGTTAGTCATTTTTTGGGTTCATTTGTTACAACTCAAGAAGCAATTAAGAAATCCATACAGTGCGCGGTGGATCAAGCCTGTAATCCCAGCACTTTGGGAGGCCGAGACGGGCGGATCCCGAGGTCAGGAGATCGAGACCATCCTGGCTAACATGGTGAAACCCCGTCTCTACTAAAAAATACAAAAAATTAGCCGGGCGAGGTGGCGGGCGCTTGTAGTCCCAGCTACTCGGGAGGCTGAGGCAGGAGAATGACATAAACCCGGGAGGCGGAGCTTGCAGTGAGCTGAGATCTGGCCACAGCACTCCAGCCTGGGTGACAGAGCGAGACTCCGTCTGAAAGAAAGAAAGAAAGAAAGA
>NW_022328978.1:0-1796 GCF_002776525.5 Piliocolobus tephrosceles | reverse complement strand
TCTTTCTTTCTTTCTTTCTTTCAGACGGAGTCTCGCTCTGTCACCCAGGCTGGAGTGCTGTGGCCAGATCTCAGCTCACTGCAAGCTCCGCCTCCCGGGTTTATGTCATTCTCCTGCCTCAGCCTCCCGAGTAGCTGGGACTACAAGCGCCCGCCACCTCGCCCGGCTAATTTTTTGTATTTTTTAGTAGAGACGGGGTTTCACCATGTTAGCCAGGATGGTCTCGATCTCCTGACCTCGGGATCCGCCCGTCTCGGCCTCCCAAAGTGCTGGGATTACAGGCTTGATCCACCGCGCACTGTATGGATTTCTTAATTGCTTCTTGAGTTGTAACAAATGAACCCAAAAAATGACTAACCGGATTTTAATGGCTGTGTTGATAAAAATTTCTTATAAGCTTTCTGTCAATTATTTGAGACCGGTTTTCCTGATTTTATGCTTCAAGAGATACATGTTCACAAGACCTCAGGAAACCACCTCTCAGGTGCTTTATTTTAAAAGACTAGCTTCCTAGGAAAAGAAGCTTCTGACTAACCATGATGAGCTCATTTCATCTGCAAACCATCAGGTTTGAGAGCTCGTTGTCAAGAATCATGAACATTTTAACTCCAATGTACTAAAAATCATGAATCTTGAAATCTTGAATTTAATATTGATTGGCATTGACAAAAATGATTCATTCTTGAGTGCGTCCTATGTCGCTGGCTCAGCATATCAGTGAACTGAGAATCCTCCCTTAGCTCCGTCTGTAGCACTGAGTGGATTGAGAATCTTCAGAGTCATCCATGAAGGAGAGTCCTGAGGTTCGTGGGATTCTTGTAGACACTCAGGGGAGCCAAAGAAAGAAACAGAATTGAGGGCTGCCCAGCCATTTCCACATCAGGGGGCGCGTGATGTGGCGCCAGCCGCCGGGGGCGGGGCGTGGTGGCGGCTGGGCCGCCCGGATTGCGGGGGCCTGGGTACCCCAAGCCCCAGCGAACGGGGGCCGCCAGTCGCCGGGGGGCGGGGCGTGGCTGCTGCTGGGGGCCCACAGGTACGTGTATACTGCCAGTGGTATTAGGAGTAATAATATGGTTATAAGACATCAATGATCCATTTTAATAATTATCAATGTTACTAATAATAGGATACCATTGTATATTTTGGAGAATTATTTTAAGTACCTGATTATGCATGCTTAGTATGAATTATTAATATTAATGTCATTGAACCATGTTATTAGTCCCTAATACTAATCATTATTTTCTTACCAGCATCACTTTGTATTGATTTAAATAACATTCATGGCGGATATCATTATTTGATTATTAATGGTGATATTAATATTAATTACCATTCCAAATCGTGAATATTTTAATCCACTATCAATTTTTACGAGGTTTATTGTGATCATTAATATCGATTGTTAGTATTAATATTTATTATATTTATTAATACTAATAATTAACAGATTTGTTCCTGATATCCACCGGGGAGGGGATGATATTACTTTAAACATCAGAAAAGTTGTACACGCACCCAGTGACATTGTTTCAAATTTCTGCCCGAGAGGGGAGGATGAGACAGGCAATATGGCTGGGAGTAGACACACAGCTGGGATAATGTAATTAATATTCAGGGAGTAGAGTATGATATGACTCCCAATACAGGCGGGACGTGGCGCCGGCTGGGGGCCCCAGATCGCAGGAGTCTGGGTACCCAGCCCCCGGCAATCAGGGGCCATCAGTCGCCGGGGGGGGGCGGGGCGTGGCTGCTGCTGGGGGCCCTCAGGTACGTGTACACTGCCTGTGGTATTA
>NW_022328977.1:0-2262 GCF_002776525.5 Piliocolobus tephrosceles | reverse complement strand
TACAAACAACTGATCTTTTACAAAGTCAACAAAAACATACACTGGAGGAATGACGTCCTATTCAACAAAGTGTGCTGGAAAAATTATATTGCCGTATGCGGAAGGATGGAATGAGATCCCTATGTCCCACTATATACAAAAATCAACTCGATATGGATTAAAAGACTAAAATGTAAGACCTGAAACTATAACAATGCTAGAAGAAACTCTCAGATAAACTCTTCTGGACATTAACTGGACAAAGAATTTATGACTAAGATCTCAAAAGCAGATGTAACAATAACACAAATAGACAAAAGGAACTCAATGAAACTAAAAAGCTCCTGAAAATGAGTTTTTTACTTAACACAGTGAACACCCGCCTGTATGCGCGGGTGCCCTGCCACCCTGGCCTGGGTGCCTGGCCCTCCGGTTCTGAAACCAAATCTGAATCCGGGACTCCAGGAGGCCCGTCTCTCTGGCCAGTTCTTCCCTGGTGGCGATGCCCGGAAAGCGATCCTGCTGGAAGGCTTGCAGGAGCAGAGCGGTCTGGGACCCGGTGACGGCGGTTCGCTTTCGCCTGCCTTCCTGCGGGCCGCGTTTCCCCGGCCAGGGCCGAGATTCCCGCCGGTGCTGCCTCAGCTGGCGTAATCTCTCGTTCTGAAACCAAATCTGGACCCCGGGCTCCGGAATGCCGACGGCCTGGGCCAGCTCTTCCCTGGTGGTGATGCCCGGGTACGGGTTCCGCTCAAAGCAGGCTCGCAGGGCCTCCCTTTGGCTCGGGGTCCAAACGAGTCTCCTTCGCCGTCCTCGTCCTCGGGCTTCCGCCGGGAGGGCGCCGTCGGCAGGTGTCGGGAGAGCCATCGCGGGGAGACCTGGCCAGAATTTCGCGGACAGACACGGGCAGAGAGAGGCCGGCGGGCTCCCGTGCCCCTCAGTCTGCCTGTGCACCGCGCGCAGGTCCAGCCAGGAGGCGGGCCCAGCCGGCCAGCGGCCCTTATAAAGGCCCACAGGCTCCACCCCTTCAGGAACGCGGAAGGAACCCTGGGTCAGCCAGCCCTCGGAAGCCGGGAGCCACAGGGCCCAGGGCACTGTGGCCTGGGTATGGGTGGGGCCGGAGAAGCCCCGGAAGGGGGGAGTGGGTTGGGGGGTGAGTTAGGGTTCTGGATAGGGTTCAAGTTAGGGTTCGGGATAGGGTTCAAGTTAGGGTTCGGGTTCGGATTAGGGTTCGGGTTCAGGTTCGGGATTCGGGTCAGGGTCCGGGATTCAGGTCAGGGTCCGGCCTTCAGGTCAGGGTCCGGCGTTCCGGTCAGGGTCAGGGTCCGGGGTGGGGGTTAGGGTTAGGTTTAGGGTTAGGGGTTAGGGTTAGGGTTAGGTTAGGGTTAGGTTAGGGTTAGGTTAGGGTTAGGTTAGGGTTCAGGTTCGGGCTGGGCTAGGGTTAGGGTTGAGGTTGGGGTTAGGTTGATGTTAGGGTTAGAGGTAAGGATTAGGGTTACGGTTAGAGTTGGGGTTAGAATTGAGGTTAGGGTTTAGGGTTAGGGTTGGGGTTGAGGTTAGGGGTAGGGGTAGGGTATAGTGTTAAAGTTAGCATTGGGGAATGGTTTTTGGTAGGGGTTAGGTTTAAGGGTTAGTGGTTTCGGTTACAGGTTAAGGTTATGGCTGACGCTAGGCTTGGAGTTGGGGTTGTGTTTCTGATTTGGTCGGTGTGGGGTTAAGGGTTAGATTTACGGATTTGGGATTTGGGTTAAGCTTGACGTTAGGAGTAACACCACATGCCCTGGGTGACCCAGGCAGTGAGTCACTGACAGCGCTCCTCTCAGTGTTTTAGTTACTGTAGTGCTGTAGTATAGTTTGAAGTCAGGTAATGTGATGCCTCAAGCTTTGTTCTTTTTGCTTAGGATTGCCTTGGCTACTAGATTCTTTCTTGGTTCTATATGAATTATTAAATAGCTTTTCAAGTTCTATGAAGCATGTCATTGGTAGTTTAATAGAAATAGCTTTGCGCAGTATGGCCATTTAAATGATAGTAGTTATTTCTATCCATTAACATGGAATAATTTTTCATTTGTTTATGTCCTCTCTGACTTCTTTGAGCAGTGTTTTGTAATTTTCAATGTAGAGATCTTTCAGTTCCATGATTAGCTTGTATTCCTAGGTATTTTATTCTTTTTGTGGAAATTGTGAATAAAATTGCCTTTCCAATTTGGCTCTCAGTTTCGCTTTTCCTGGTGTATAGGAATGCTAGCAAATTTTGTATATTGATTTTTTTATCCTGAAACTTTG
>NW_022328976.1:59040-67991 GCF_002776525.5 Piliocolobus tephrosceles | reverse complement strand
TTACCCAGCATAGCAGGCCTTTTGTTAAAAACTCCCTTCACCCTTGTACACACCCGCAGACTTACATGCATCAGAGTTCCCGCTGGGCAACCACACTCCCCCATGACCTGCAGCTCACCTGCATTCCACAAGTTCGTAAACAGCAGTTTCGGTTAACAGTTTCCAAAGACCTCTTCCTCATGATCCTTACTCAACTCCTGCCCTAGTCGTTTCAACACCCCCCAGGCCCTGTTTGCACAACCAGCTTCCCTACCTCTCGGGCTATAAAAATCTCCTACCCTCCTCCCTCAGCGCAACTTCCTCAGCCCGCACCTTTGGACCGAGGAGCCTCGCCCACGAGTCCTAATAAAGGCTATTCTCACTGCCATTTGCTTTGTGTCTTCGTTCCTGGTTTGGCTCCAGCCTCAGTTTACCTTTATATTTGGTGCTGAAACCCAGGAGGACACACCCTCCCCAGACCCCTGCCGGGTCAGGCGGGCTCTCGTCTCCCTCAGCTGGGATCCCCTTCTCAAGCCTGGAGCCCTCTCACCAAATTTGACTCAATTCGATCACTGCTGGGTAAGTTCCCCCCCCCCCGGCCTGAAGGCTCCCTCCGGGAGTCCCTGTTCAAAACACGTGGACACGTCAGGGGCTCTCTCCAGTCAGCTGTGACCTTGGCACTGGGGACTAGGAGAGGTCCAACCTCCCCGGAAGCCACCGTACCCCGCATTCCGTGTGGCAGTGAGAGGATGCTCCCATTGCCTCCGGACTGCCCGCCTTGAGACCATGGGAACTGCCCAGTCCAAACCAAACCAAAAATCTCCTCTGGGGTGCCTCTTGGCGAATCTCCAGACTTTAAGTCTCAACCAAGACATAAAATGAAAGCGGCACATTTTCTTCTGCACAATAGCATGGCCGCAATATAAATTGGATAATCAGTCTCAGTGGCCTGCAGAAGGCACTCTAGACTTTAACATTCTCACAGATCTGACCAACTTCTGCAAGAGACTAGGCAAAAGGTCCAAGATACCCTATGCTCAGGCCTTTTGGGACTTGCGTTCTTGCCCAGATCTCTGTGCCCAATGCTTGTTAGCTCAGGTTCTGCTCGCAAAGTCTCTTCCCTCAAGCAAGGAGAGGGATGATTCCTCCTCTTTTTATGAGCCTCCTGATACCCTATCCCGGCCACCCCTCTGGTCTCCCGCCCAACCTCCTCCTTACCCTGACCCACCGTTATCCCCATCCTCGTCAATACCTCCCCATCCTTCACCCCCTCCTGTGCCCTTACAAAACCTGACAGATTCTGTCTCCCCTACCTCCACCTCCTCCCCTTCCTCATCTGTCTCAGCCCATACTTGGTCCAGGACCGACCTCCTGTGTCCCTTACGAGAGGTGGTGACCACCGAAGGAGTAGTCCGGGTCCATGTGCCATTTTCATTGGCAGACTTGTCTAAGGTGGAGGAGCGTGCAGGCTCCTTTTCGGCCAATCCTACTCGTTATATCAAAGAGTTCAGGTATCTATGCCAGGCATATGATCTGACGTGGCATGACCTCCATGTTGTTAGGACCTCAACCGTGTCTCCTGAGGAGCAGAAACACATCCTGGTGGCAGCCAGGCAGCATGCTAACCAGGTTCATTTAACTGACCTTGCCGTGCCAGTCAGCACCGAGGCAGTGCCCTCGGCTGAGCCTGACTGGGACTACCAGATGGGGCAGGCAGGCCGCCACTGCCTAGACATGATGGTTCAGTGCCTTCTTGCCGGCATGCAGGCAGCCCCTAACAAATCAGACAACTTTAACAAACTAAAGGAGGTAGTCCAAGGTGCAGATGAAAATCCGGCCATTTTTCTTATCTGGCTGACTGAGGCACTTATTCAGTACACCCACCTTGACCATGCCTCCCCTGCAGGAGGAACCATCTTGGCCTCATATTTCATTTCTCAGTCAGCCTCTGATAGCCAAAAAAAATTTAAAAACGCAGAGGAAGGCCCTCAAACTCCCATCCAGAATTTAGTCAAACTGGCCTTCAAGGTCTACAACTCCAGGGAGGAAGCAGCTGAGGCCCAACGACAGGCCAGGCTAAAACAGAAAGTACAACTCCAAACCCAGGCCTAGGT
This sequence comes from Piliocolobus tephrosceles, assembly GCF_002776525.5. NCBI lineage: Eukaryota > Metazoa > Chordata > Mammalia > Primates > Cercopithecidae > Piliocolobus > Piliocolobus tephrosceles. The sequence goes on along the minus strand of NW_022328976.1, from coordinate 65,898 downwards.
AGCAGCCCTGAGACCGGCCGGCTCCAGGAGCTCCCAGAAAGGAGGTACTACCCGATTGCCACCTGGTGCCTGCTTCAAGTGTGGCAACGGTGGCCAATGGGCCAAGCAGTGCCTCAACCCAAAGGAGTCAACCCTCCCCTGTCTGAACTGTCAGCAGATGGGACACTGGAAGTCAGACTGCCCCACCTGAGGATGGTTACTGCGCCTCCACATGACGACCCTCCTCCAGGTATTGGACGTGCCTTCCAGCTCCTCAACACCGATGAAGATTGAAGAGGCCCAGACTCGGGCACCCCACTTACTCACACCAAGCCCAGGGCTATGCTCCAGGTAGCGGGTAAGTCCATATCTTTCCTCATGGACACGGAGGCTACCTACTCTCTTTTGCCTTCCTTTAGTGGCCCCAGCCACCCCTCCACTGTCACGGTCATGGGAATTGATGGCACTCCCTCCACCTACCACCAGACTCCTCCTCTGTCTTGCCGCTTGGATGGCTCCCTCTCCTCACACTCATTTCTTATCATTCCTTCGTGCCCAGTCCCCTTGTTAGGACGAGATCACCTCTCCAAGCTAGGGGCCTCAGTTTGTTTCTGGCCCAACCCCTCCCCACACCTTGTGCTCCTCTTCACCCTCCTCTCACCTGAGGAGCCCAGCCAGGCTGATGCCCACTCCCATTTCCAGTCCCCATTAACCCTGAGGTGTGGGACACCTCCACCCTGATCATTGCCCAGCACCACACTCCGGTCCACATCTGGCTAAAAGACCCTTCTAACTTTCCCTCTAGGCCTCAGTTCCCTATCTCCCTTGAACACCGACAGGGACTAAAACCCATCATTACACGCCTGCTCCGGCAGCACATTCTAGTTACCGTCAACTCACCATGCAATACTCCTATCCTGCTTGTACGGAAAAGGTCTGTGGCCTATCGTCTCATGCAGGACCTATGCCTCATCAATGAGGCAGTAGTCCCTACCTTTCCAGTTGTTCCTAATCCATATACACTCCTCTCGTGCGTTCCCCGTGACACCACCCATTTCACTGTCCTTGACCTGAAGGATGCCTTCTTTACCATCCCTCTACACCCAGACTGCCACTTTCTGTTTGCTTTTATATTGGAAGATCCAGACACTCATATTTCTTCCCAGCTGACTTGGACTGTTTTGCCTCAAAGGTTCCATGATATCCCCCATTTTTTCAGACAGGCACTGGCACGGGATGTTGTCCTCTGAACCCTGATCCACAGCACACTATTGCAATATGTCGATGACTTATTACTATGTAGTCCTTCCTAGGAGTGCTCCCTTGCAGATACTGCTACACTTTTAAATTTTCTAGGCGACCGAGGTTATCAGGTTACCCCAGCTAAGGCTCAACTTTGCAGCCCTTCTGTCACCTACCTAGGCATACTCCTCACACCCACTACAAAAAGCCACACAGCAGATAGAATAAGCCTCACTGAAACTCTCCAGCCTCCTCAGGATGCAGAAGAGATCTTGTCCTTCCTAGGACTGATGGGCACAGTGAGTCTTATCCCATGGCCCAACTCAGGAACTTTAAGGCCTACATCAAGGTCATAAGCAGGCTCATGAGCCTGGCCTCTGACATCAGACAACAGGAGGAAGCCATCTCAGCTCTAGCCCAGGCAGCAAGTCCCAGGACAGCAGCAACCCTTTTGCCTGGCTAACCTTAGTCAGGGAAGGGGCTCAAGTGGTACACATGGCCGAGGTACACAACATCTCATTGTTTCTTGTGTGCAGCCTTGAATAAGCCCCCACTGGTTGAGGTACCTTTGCCCAGCCCTTTTAACTCCTCTAACCTAACCGCCTCCTTTCCCCTTCCCGGCCGAACACTACATCAATGAGTCAGGACTAGTAGAAACCAAACTCCTCACTCTAGAAAAGATTCAGGAAAGACTCCACCAGAAAAACCTCGGATCAAGGCCCTCATTTAGGTGGCAGCAGTCGTCTGTGGCCGGTTAAGTCCTACCCTTTCTAAGCCCCTTACTAATCATTGGCTTCTTGCTATTCATAGCTCCCTGTGTTCTCTGCTTCATCCAAGACCACATGAAAGAAGTCTCCCAGGTCACTTTCAATCAGATGCTGCTCCACCCCTATAACCGAGTTCTGACCTCTGAAGAACCCCATGACGACCCATAGCAGCAGTAAGCAGCCAGATGAACACATTACCCCATTTTCTTATTAGAAAGAGGTAGGAATCTTAGGCAGGAAACTAGACCCAACATGGTGGTGCTACCCGGCATAGCAGGCCTTTTGTTAAAGACTCCCTGCACCCTTGTACACACCCGCAGACTTACGTGTGTCAGAGTTCCGGCTGGGCAACCACACTCCCCCATGACCTGCAGCTCACCTGCATTCCACAAGTTCGTAAACAGCAGTTTTGGTTAACAGTTCCCAATGACCCCTTCCTCATGACCCTTACTCAACTCCTGCCCTGGTAGCTTCAACACCCCCCAGGCCCTGTTTGCACAACCAGCTTCCCTACCTCTTGGGCTAAAGGATTTTATTTCTTCTTCACTTATGAAACTTAGTTTGGCTGGAAATGAAATTCTGAGTTTAAAATTCTTTTCTTTAAGAAAGTTGAATATTGGTCCCCACTCTCTTCTGGCTTGTAGAGTTTCTGCCGAGAGATCTGCTGTCAGTCTGATGGGCTTCCCTTTGTGGATAACCCGACCTTTCTCTCTGGCCACCCTTAAGATTTTTTCCTTCATTTCAACTTTGGTGAATCTGGCAATTATGTGTCTTGGAGTTGCTCTTCTGGAGGAGTATCTTTGTGGCGTTCTCTGTATTTCCTGAATTTGAATGTTGGCCTGCCCTACTAGGTTGGGGAAGTTCTCCTGGATGATATCCTGAAGAGTGTTTTCCAACCTGGTTCCATTTTCCCCCTCACTTTCAGGCACCCTAATCAGACGTAGATTTGGTCTTTTTACATAACCCCATACTTCTTGCAGGCTTTGTTCATTTCTTTTTCTTCTTTTCTCTTTAGATTTCTCTTCTTGCTTCATTTCATTCATTTGATCCTCAATCGCTGATACTCTTTCTTCCAGTTGATCGAGTCAGTTACTGAAGCTTGTGCATTTGTCACGTATTTCTCATGTCATGGTTTTCATCTCTGTCAGTTCGTTGATGGCCTTCTTTGCACTAATTATTCTAGTTATCAATTCTTCCACTCTTTTTTCAAGATTTTTAGTTTCTTTGTGCTGGGTATGTAATTCCTCCTTTAGCTCTGAGAAGTTTGATGGACTGAAGTCTTCTTCTGTCATTTCAACAAAGTCATTCTCTGTCCAGCTTTGATCCATTGCTGGCGATGAGCTGCATTCCTTTGCAGGGGGAGATGCACTCTTATTTTTTGAATTTCCAGCTTTTCTGCCCTGCTTTTTCTCCATCTTTGTGGTTTTATCTGCCTCTGGTCTTTGATAATGGTGACGTACTGATGAGGTTTTAGTGTGGGTGCCCTTTCTGTTTGTTAGTTTTCCTTCTAATAGTCAGGACCCTCAGCTGTAGGTCTGTTGGAGATTGCTTGAGGTCCACTCCAGACCCTGTTTGCCTGGGTATCAGCAGCAGAGGCTGCAGAAGATAGAATATTGCTGAACAGCAAGTGTACCTGTCTGATTCTTGCTTTGGAAGCTTCCTCTCAGGGGTGTACTCCACCATGTGAGGTGTGGGGTGTCAGTCTGCCCCTAGTGGGGGATGTCTCCCAGTTAGGCTACTCATGGGTCAGGGACCCACTTGAGCAGGCAGTCTGTCCCTTCTCAGATCTCAACCTCCATGTTGGGAGATCCACTGCTCTCTTCAAAGCTGTCACACAGAGTCATTTCATCTGCAGAGGTTTCTGCTGCTTTGTTGTTGTTGATTAGCTGTGCCCTGTCCCCAGAGGTGGAGTCTACAGAGACAGGCAGGGCTCCTTGAGCTGCTGTGAGCTCCACCCATTTCGAGCTTCCCAGTGGCTTTGTTTACCTACTTAAGCCTCAGCAATGGTGGGCGCCCCTCCTCCAGCCTCGCTGCTGCCTTGCGGTTAGATTGCAGGCTCCTGTATCTGTGGGCGGGCATGGGACCCTCCTGGCCAGGTGTGGGATATAATCTCCTGGTGTGCCCATTTGCTAAGACCCTTGGTACTGCGCAGTATTGGGGTGGGAGTTACTCGATTTTCCAGGTTTTGTGTGTCTCAGTTCCCCTGGCTAGGAAAAAGGATTCCCTTCCCCCTTGAGCTTCTCAGGTGAGGTGATGCCTCGCCCTGCTTCAGCTCTCGCTGGTCGGGCTGCAGCAGCTGACCAGCAGCGATTGTCCGGCCCTCCCTAGTGAGATGAACCCCGTACCTCAGTTGAAAATGCAGAAATCACTTGTCTTCTGTGTCACTCACTCTGGGAGCTGAAGACTGGAGCTGTTCCTATTTGGCCATCTTGCTCCGACCCCTCATAATTTTCATTTTTAAAGACACTCCAGGGCCAGGCGCAGTGACTCACACCTGTAATCCCAGCACTTTGGGAGGCTGAGGAAGGTAGATCACAAGGTCAGGAGATCAAGACCATCCTGGCTAACATAGTGAAAACCCATCTCTACCAAAAATACAAAAAAAAAAAAAAAAAAATTAGCCAGGCATGGTGGTGGGCACCTGTAGTCCCAACTACTTGGGAGGCTGAGGCAAGAGAATGGCATGAACCCAGGAGGTGGAGCTTGCAGTGAGCCAAGATTGCGCCACTGCACTCCAGCTTGGGCGACACAGCGAGATCCTGTCTCAAAAAACAAAACAAAAAAAAGCACTCCCGATGATTCTATTATAGGTGTTTCAGAAAATGAGGTGAATGAGGTGAGTTATATCATACTTCCAACACTAGAATTGATAATATATGGATATGATATGCAGCATATTATCATGATAAAATATGAAAGATTTTCTAAATTTCTGTTTGTAGGTTTAGCCAATAATCTAAGGTGCTGCAGGAAAATTATGTATTTGTATAATGAGAAAAAAGATGTGTTCCTTTTATATGAATATGCATGATGAATCCAGGAGAGGAAAATATTTCCTTATTTTTAAATTATGTATTCAAACAAATTGTTTCTGATATTGAACTTTTTGACCTTAGATACATCATTTAATCATAATTTGAATTTCTTTTAATCTGAGCATTGTCCTTGTTTTGATATTCCCCAAGTTCCTTGATTCTTAATTAGGGTTGAACTATTGGCTAGTAACTATAGCAGATTTATAGTCTTAGACTGCTTAAATTGTTTATGAATAAGCCATATTTACAATCCATTTCTGAAACCTAATTTTTGTTTACCTTTAATTTTTTTGAGAGATGCATCTTTTATTTTAAAGCAGTGGTAAATTTAAAAATTTGATGTATTTTTCTCAAGATCAAAGAGAAATCACTTACATATTTTATATTACTTTTGTTGGGAGCCATGCTTTTTCTTCATTAATTACCTTTAGAAACACTGAATTTATCTGAAATATGAAATATCCCTGAAGTGTTTGCTTTGACTATTTCAATGGAAGATTTATGTTAAGATTTTAAGTAATGAAGAACAATAGTTTTAGGTATGAGACTACTGAGCCTGTCCAAGAAGCTAAGTTGTCTTTGGGTCTCAGATAATTATTTACAGTTAGAAATGGGATGAATATATTTCTGTGAAGCTGATTGAAAGAGGAAGTATCGATTGATTCATCTGTATAATAATTATGTTTAGAAATGGCAACTTGGGTGGCTCCTTCTCCTTAAGGAAAATAACAAAGCCCAATATTTAGGGAAAGTATTTATGAAGATAAGTATAAACAATATTCTGTATAAACACAGGAAATTGTTATCAATAATTAATATTTAACCTTAAAGAATCCCCAAAGGATCTAATAAAGTGAGAATTAAGATAGATTAGAACAATGTCCTAAGTCACCTTGAAGGCAAATTTAAGATTTCTTATGGGAAGAGTTTCTGAAGAGAAAATGCAAAGGTTGAGGTTCAAGTTTGCCTCTCAAACTTCTGATTAAAGACTCATGATCAGAGCACACACAATTTATTGCTGATTGATCATTTAATCAAGAATATTTCCAATGCTTGATAAAAAGTGAAGTACGGTTATTGAAATAAACTTTTATTTATTTGAATGAACAAAAACTCCATTGCACTTCAATTTTTCCTCACAACTCTCTGATATTTATCCCTATATACCTTTGCCATGTTAATGTGAATTGGATGAAAATAGGAACACTATGTAGTATGATTCTTCTCCAGTTACACACAGATTCAAGCATGGAAGACTTTCATCTAGTTGCCTTAATTACCTAGTCCCTGAACAAGGACTGAACAAGGCAGGAGGATTGATTTTTTCTACATCTGTATCAATCTTTGTATCCTGCACATCTGGAGTAAAACAGTATCTTTGTTCCCTGATACGTGCTCTTGTCTCTAACAACTACTATGCTTTTACATTTCCTTGTTCTGTACTTCTATTAGATGTTAAAAAACAAATTCAGTTTACAGAAAAAAGGAAATTTTTTTGGCTTGTTAATTTGTTTAAGTTCCCTGTAGGTTCTGGATATCAGACCTTGGTCAGAGGCACAGTTTACAAATATTTCCTCCTATTCTGTAGGTTTTGTGGTTACCCTGCTTATAGTTTCTCTTGCCGTGCAGGAGGTCTTTAGTTTAATTAGGCCCCATTTGCCAATTTTTCATTTTTGTTACAATTGCTTTTGGCATTTTTGTCTTGAAATATTTGCTGAGTCCCATGTCCAGATTGGTATCTCCTAAGTTATCTTCCAGGGTTTTTATAGTTTTAGGTTTTACATTTAAGTCTTTAATCCATCTTGAGTTAATTTTTGTATGTGGTGTAAGGAAGG
>NW_022328976.1:53430-59030 GCF_002776525.5 Piliocolobus tephrosceles | reverse complement strand
TAAGAGGTGTTTTGCTCCTCCTTGCCTTCTAGATTGTCAGGCCTCCCCAGTCATGTGGAATTATAAGTGCATTAAACCTCTTTTCCTTCCCAGTCTCGGAAATGTCTTTATTAGCACTGTTAAAACATCCACATACAGTAAAGTGGTACAAGTAGAGTGAGGCACGACTGAAAAGATGTACAAAAATGTGGAATCAACTTTGGAACTGGGTAACTGGCAGAGGTTGGAACAATTTGCAGTGCTCAGAAGACAGGAAAATGTGGGAAAGTTTGAAACTCCAAGAGACTTGTTGAATAACTTTGACCAAAACGCTGATAATGATATGGACTATGAAATCCATGCTGAGGCAGTCTCTGATGGAGATGAGGCACTTGCTGGGAACTGGAGCAAAGGTGACTCTTGTCACCTTTGACAAGATGGTGGTTGAGGAGAGGCCTTGGCAAGCAGTGGCTGTGATGCCTGAATGTAGTGAGGGGCCTGAAAAGGGAACTCAAAGCAGACACTGGGTTTTAGAGCCTGAAACTACAGAAAGTCCGCTGCGTTCAAGGCCTGCTTCCCCCCAGATCTAGCAGTGTGTCCTCAAGCAAACCACTTCACTTCTCTTGGCCTCAGTTTCTAAATCTGCAAAATGGGATTTGTAATCCCACCCCAGCCCACAGAATTCAGAGTCAAATGAGAAGGTGAGAAGAGCTCACTTGCCAAGGGACTCTTTCAATGACTTGAGGTGGAGAAACTGAGGCATCGAGAGGCCTAGGGCTCTGCTAGCTGTCACCCAGAGATAGTGATGGACCTGTGATGAGAAGCCAGGGCTCCTGTCCCTAGTTCCTCGCGCTTTCCTCAGGCTGAGGAGTGAGTGTGGTGAGATGGAAAGGATGCACCCTCCTGCTCTTTCTCTCTGGACGGGAGCAGGATGCTGGGTGAAGGGTGAAAGGAAGAGGCTGGAGAAGGGAGAAAACTCCAGCTCACACCAAAGCTGACATTTTTAAAAATGCGGACTCCGCGGCCCCTCCCTTGCCCGCCCCATTCCTCTGAAGTCCTGGTTGTGAAGGAACAAGTCCCAGTCAAAGTCTGCTGCTCCACCTCTCTGACTGCAGACCCAAGGGGCCCGCGCAGGCTGCAGTGGGTCCTGAGCCCCCAGGGCTGTGCCTGCTGGTCCTGACGGAGCTCGCGGCTGCCGAGGTCAGTCCAACGCCAAGGGCACGGGGCCTGGGCAGGCGGAGCAGGGCTACCCCAAGTTCACAGAAGCTGCTGGTGCCAATGTGACGTCTTCTGGGGCACCTGGCATCCCTAGGAGTGGAGCCGCTGATGAAGTTAAAGCTGCCTCCTCCTTCAGGAAGATTTTGCTTCCATAGCTAGCGAACAAGGAGCGGAGCAGTGTCAGGAGGATCTGCGGGCGCAGCTGAGGGCTTCTATGCAGGGACAGTACAGCAGGTAGCCTCTCAGGGCCAGGGGAATTTCAGGACAGGGGTCGCCGGCAGCCCTGCGCGTTCTCCATCCCTGGATCGGTGCAGGGCCATTTGGATGCTGTGAGAAAGTCGCGGTCTTGGGACATTGGGTCCAGGCTCCGGTAGAAGCAGGTGATAAACGTACTCCGGCCAGTTCGGAGCGCCAGCCAGGCCGCGGTGCCCACGATGCCCGGGGTAGGCGCCACGAGGAACAGGAAATTGGCTAGAGTGGGAGCTCACTGGTAGGTGGCCGGGGAAGTCAAAGATCTGCTGCTCCAGCGCTGCCACCAGCTGCAGGCAGCAGAAGGCAACGAGCATGTGGCACCAGGGCATTCGCCCATCTCTCCACCAACCCCTTTATCCAAACTTCAATAATTATCTTTTTATTATATCCAGTGATTGTTCTACTTATTATAGGGAGCAGCTGTCAGTCCAGTAACACACTTAACAAATGATACATCTAGTCCTCAAGGTTAACAAAAACGTGAAGACCAGCCCAACCCTGAAAATCAGTTTACAAACTTTCCCTATGTCTGATGCCATTCCTAATAATTTTTAGGGACAAGTTTTGTTTGTGGTAAACAACATAAGTTGGGGTGTGTGCTGAGCCCAAAGCTAACCCATTGCTCACAATTACTCACAACTACCCATGGACTTGACTTGATCAAACTTCAGTCAGTCTTGTCTCCTCTCCTCAGGCCCCTGGACCTTGGCTCACCAACTAAGACTGAACAAGCACTAAACGACAGACCAGCCCCCTAACAGCTCACTCCAAAAATTAGCAGGCCTCGTAGAGAAACGATTTTTGTTGGAGCATCTTGGTTTTGCCACCTACTCACACCACTGCCTGTCCTTCTCTCCAAGGAGGCTTCTGCCAGCCCTGCTTATCCTTCCCTAGAAAACAAAAACCTTTTCCTGTTTGATCCTGAGACACTTGGACATTGAGTTTGGAATGTTCTCCCTACTACAATCGTCTTTTTGAATGAGTTTTATTTTTCCCTACCTCTGGTTGATTTTTGATTAATACCAGCGAGCTTGGACGAAAGCCTGCACACCTCAGGGGTGTGTGTGTGTGTGTGTGTGTGTGTTTTAGCATTACCGTGAAGGTAATAACAACAATATCAAACAAAAGCAAATGGATAAGCAATATGTTGTACTAACATCTCAAATATGAAAATGACATTGATATGATTTATTTTTGAAATGGTAAGCTTTTTGAAGTATAATCTTATTTTAACGTAAAATCCTACTATCAAAAAATGCAGTGTACATTAAAATGTTCTGAAATGCTTTTATTCACATTTATTAAATGGTCATACTCACTCAGATATCTACAAATTGGTTTTTCGCTTATGTAATTGTCTTATAGAATATTCAAAAGTCATGCAGAATGTGAGATAATTTTCTATTGAATATGATCGTTATTATCATTGCAAAACATCAAACATCCCTGCTTTCTGCCAGATAAATGTACAATGGCAATAAATGGAAGGGTGTGTTTTTTTTTAAAAAAGACACACTTTTGAGTTATAAAACAAGGATTTTAAAACTTGAATTGTTACAGTGAATATGTCTTAATATATGCTACAGTCACTTTAGATAAAAAAATACCTCACATCTATTCTTTTCAGTATCACTTAAAGGTATTCTTTTAGTGGCAAAGATTTTTTTTTTTCTGCCTAGAGGCAGATATTTTGCCATATAGCTATTTATGGTATGAAACTGTATTTAAATGTATGTACACATATAAAGCAGCCACTGTGGCTCTAAACTATTAAAATGTATCAAGATTAAAAAATAAACAAATAAAAATATTTGTTCTCCTATGAAATGTCTTTACTCCAGTCCAAATTTAGAGGTTTAAAATGCTTGCAATTAATAAAACCAAGTGTTTCACATATTTAAATTTAAATGGCCTTTGTCCTAGTTTTATTAGTGAAGCAGCAGACTGCATTTTTTTCACTCTTCTACACCTTCAAAAGGTGGACAGCAAAATTTGATAAAACTTCTAGGGCATTATCTGATGAAACACAATAAACACTAAAGGAGAAATACAACCTCATTGTTTATAACAGACATATAAGAAGGAAACCTGCATACATGTATCTATCAGTTTTGTATTTTCAGGAAATATTTGCCTTAAAAGTGAGCTTCATTAGAATACATGTTCTCCCACAAAGCCAAGGAAAACAGATTAGATATAAGGATCTGGAAGTCTACGTGTGTGACATAATTTCATTCAACACATTCCACAAATTAGGCATTAATGTATCATTGTGACCCAAGATATTCTCTAAATTTTCTCAAAGCAATGTGGCCACATCTATTATCTTTTGCTATGACTAGTCATCATTTCATGCATTTCAACATCACCTCACCCATTCTCAGCCTCCTATCTCTGAGATTAATTATGGCTAACATTCTCAGCAGTCCAAACATCTTGCAAGTGGCAGCTTGAAAAGGCCTACCAGAATGATGTTCACTCTGCCACCTGACTAGCTTGTCTTCCATCTAGACATTGCAGTATTTAGAAGAGCGTTTTTAGTATTGTAAATTTCATCCAACATGTGTTCAATGAGATGAAATCTTAAATATTGCACTACATGTTAATTGGGAGAATGTTAATTTGCTTCTGTAGTTTTAAGTGTATTCTCAGAGGTAGATGAAGACATATCATTGGATTCAAGAAATAAAGCAAATAGAAGAAAAAATATGTTATTTTAGTTTGGTTATGTTTATGTCTTAAGTTTTCTTTTCTAGATACATGAGAACATATTAAATAAACTGAAAAAAAAGTGGTAGCCTTGGGTTAAATATCATACTTTATGTTTTGTTTCTTAATTCCAGGGTAGAGTAGAAAAATATGCTCTCTTATATAACACAAAAATGATATAGGGGAAGAAGGAAAAAATCAACTTGGAGACATCATTAATTTCTTTTATAAATGAAATACTAAATAGTTTCTATTTGTTTTGACAAATAGAGAATACATTTAGAATCAATGCTTTATTTCTTGGAAAGTGGAGTGAAAATTTTAAATATATTATTCAGACTGCATTATTACTATGCACTACAGATCACATACATTTGTCCTTTCTTCATATTAGACATTAAGTAATGGCAAGTATCCTTTCGAGGGCAATTTAATATAAGTAGTAAAGTATCCAGAATTTCTGAAATAATAAAAGTGACCTAAATCACTGTGTTTGGGAGGGGAATACTTACATTCTCATTATTCCCAAACGGACTCTTACAAGTCTTCTCACTGGGCACATGGATGCACCTCAGTAATACCCAATACCTTAGATAGCCACAACTGCCTGCACTTTTTAATGAGATACACGTCAACATTATTATTCCTTGCCACCTCAATATCAGATATTTTCTCATGTAATCTTCTACTTCTGAGGAGCTGAATTCTTAATCCATAAACTGAATCCATAGCTACCTATCTGTGGATGTTTTTAAATTACGTGAACATTTTGTAGATGCATTTTTTCAGGGGAAAGTATCGGAACATCCACCTGGTGATTGTAACAAAAACAATCACTCATGTTGATATTTAAGTCTTAATTAATTCAGAAAAAATTGCACATGCCTTAAAGTCAAATATTATTTTGTACTCTACATATTAAAACTCCTTTTTTTTTTTTTGGAGATGGAGTCTCACTCTGTTGCCCAGGTTGGAGGAACTCCACCTCCCATAACATTAATGATCACTGATCACAGATCACCATAACAAATATAATAATAAGGGAATATTTTAAAAATTGTGATGATTACCAAAATGTGAAACCAAGACACAAAGTGAGCACAGGCTGTTTGCTAAATGGTACCAATAGACTTGTTTCACCAGGATTGTCACAAACATTTTATTTGTAAATAAGAGAAAAAAAGGCCATATCTCTGAAGCACAATAAAGAAAAGTGAAATACAATAAGATATGTTTGTATTAATTTGGTTAACTTTATTCTAACTTAATGTAAATTAGTTTTAAATCAGTTTATAAAACTCTAAAATGAACCTGGCAAATTTAGAGCAATAATAAAATGATTTAAATTAGAAAAGTCTTTTTTAAAAAGGATAAATAACAAATGTCTCATTGGAATTATTAAAGTTGTTTCAAGGTCAGCTCTGGAGTTCTTAGAAACTAAA